>NC_053424.1:29530688-29623854 GCF_007990345.1 Gossypium hirsutum
AAAATCAGTTTGTGATTTTTCCCTGAAACTAGACTCATGTCCCACCTATGGATTTTTTCTAGAATTTTTGGTCGGGCCAATTAGTACAGTTTATTAGTCAAAGTCTCCCATGTTACAGGGTCGACTACACTGACCTTTTCCCATTACGACTGGGATATCTCTCTGCACAGAGCTTCAATACTGATGCCGTTTGTTTCTATGGAAACTAGACTCAGAGAGGAATCCATACATATATGGTATGACCCTAATTATCTCTGGTCAATTTATAGTGAATTTCCAAAGGCGGAACAGTGAATCCAGAAACTGTTCTGGCCCTGTTCCACAAGAACCCGAATATCTCTTTCTGTACTGTTCCTATAATTGTTTCGTTACTTCCATATGAAAGTAGATTCATCAAGGTTCGATTACATAATTTATTCACTATTTAATTCCACTCCTACGAATTCTTGTGATTTTTCCAATCCACACCACTGCTGCTATCAGCTTCTGTTTTCAAAGTAACCTTACCTAATTTGGGGTTTCATGGACCAACTAGGGCCTTGTCATACATAAGCCCACATATGATCATACTTAGCCATTCTAGTGGCTGATCATTTGCTCAACACTTCCATTCCAACATAGTTACATCATGAAACCATCTATACATTCATAAATACGAATGGTCTAATGCCATACTCCACTTCTACAAGCCATTTTCGCATGGCTGTACACTTATACATTTCATAAAGTACTCGAAAGACAACAATGGGTAGTCCTATACATGCCATAACAAAATTCAACCAAAATAGTACCCAAAAGAGCCTTTGATAGTGTGGGCGACTTCGACTTCAAGATCCCGAGTCCGATAGCTGGAGAACCAAAAATCTATAAAACAGAGGAGCAATGTAACGAGTAAGCAATTTATGCTTAGTAAGTTTGAGCAAGGAATTCCAGCATAACAAAGAATACACACATTTAGCTAAACGGAATATTTCATAATACGCAATTTATCGATATAAACTTGCTTCACAACATTAACAACCCTTATGACATACACAATAGACTAACTTAGCCGAAGGCCGATAGCTCGTTTATCAACTGAGCGAACATTTATTTGTAAGGGCTCGATTAATTCAACACATACGTAACATATCCCATATTGGGATGTTTTTCGAGTATTCGCTGGAATTTTACAGCAAGCTCATTCATTACCAAATCACGTACCTTCGGGATTTAACCGGATATAGCTCCTCGTTCAAATGCCTTCGGGACATAGCCCGGTTTTAGTAACTCACACATGCCTTCGGGACTAACCCGGATTTAACAACTCGCACGAATGCCTTCGGGACTTAACCCGGCTTTAATAACTCGCACGAATGCCTCGGGACTTAACCCGGATTTAGTATCTCGCACAAAGGCCTTCGGATCTTAGTCCGGATATATTCGCTTAGCACAAAGCCTTCGGGACTTAGCCCGGACAGCATTCAATTAATCATGCACATCTAACAATAATTCATGGTACATTCATATTTCATTTTCGTTTACGAAACTCAAACACAAGGCACATATTGTCCTTGCACATTCGGCTCAATAGCCACACATAGAGCATGATTTAATCACATCGAAATTTAAGCTCTCTTACTCAAGAACTTACCTCGGGTGTTGTCGAACGATTCCGCTAGCTATTCAACCACTTTTTCCTTCCCTTTATCGGTTTTATTTCCCCTTTGCTCTTGAGCTTAATCAAACAAATAAATTGATTTCATCATTTAGGCATCAAAAGATGAACACAAGGCACTTAGCCCATATTTATACATTAGACATTAAAGTCTCATACATGCAAAAATCATGCATCAACACAACATATTAGCTAATTTCTTTCCCTTGGCCGAATATGCATGTCCATTTTTGGGGTCGATTTCAACACTTAATACACACATATACACACTAGTAAAGCATCCTCCCCCTTTTCATCAATTTAACACATGCATTGCTCATTAACATGCAAAGTTACATTCGGCCTTAGCACACATCTTGCTAGCCGATTCTTCTCCATTTAGCAACCAATGCACATATGTGCTCACACAAAAAAAATGCTAAAAAGGAGGTTCAAGAATCATCAAGCCATCATCACATGCATCATTAACAAGCTTCATATTTTGCATGCAATGGCATTAACACAACCTCCACCTAGGCCGAATCTTAACTCATCCTCATGCCTCATCACCACAACATCAAACATCAACCAAGAATGATTCATCCATGGTCAAGTGCCATTTCCATCACATAGCAAGATTTAGACCATGGGTTAGGTAGAACTCAAGCTAACAACTAAAACATGCATGCCTCTCATGGAACATCATCAAACATACCTTAGCCTAGCTACATGCATGGCCGAATCTCTTCACCTTTCTTCTTCTTTCCTCCTTAAAATTTTTGGCCAAGGATGAACCAAAGGATGAGAAAATTTTTCTTTGTTTTTCTTTCTAGTTTTTGGCAAGCATGAAGATGAGAAAAGGATGAACAAAATTCCCCCTTTCTCTTCTTTAGCTCACGGCAATGGGGGGACAAACACTACACACACATTTTTTTTCTTTTGTTTTCCATTTCTTTATTACCCATACTCCTTATTTTATTCTTCCACTAACAAAACATGTTTCATGACATGTTTTGCCCATCTTCCTTGTCATGGCCGGCCACTACTCATTAGGGGGGGAATTTGACATGCAAGTCCCCCCTTTGTCCACATGCACTAATAGGTCCTCACACATTGACCTATCACATTTTAGAATTTTCTCACATAAGTCCTATTGACTAAATTCACATGAAATCAACCAAATTGAAGCTTGAAATTTTCACACATTCATAATTACATATTCTAACAATAAGTATCACATTCAAACATTTCGGTGACTCGGTTTAGCGGTCCCGAAACCACTTCCCGACTAGGGTCAACTTTGGGCTGTCACAACTCTCCCCCACTTAAGAAATTTTCGTCCCCGAAAATCTTACCGGTAAATAGGTTTGGGTATCGTTCTTTCATCGAGCTCTCGGTCTCCCAAGTTGCTTCCTCGATCCCGTGTTTGAGCCATAACACCTTTACTAGCGGAACTCTTTTGTTTCGCAACTCCTTCACTTCACGAGCTAGGATACGCATCGGTTCTTCTTCATAGCTCATGTCGACTTGAATTTCAACCTCTGATGGGCTAATTATATGCGATGGATCAGATCGATAGCGTCGAAGCATCGAAACATGAAAGACGTCATGAATCTTTTCAAGCTCCGGGGCAAAATCAATCTATACGCAACCGGACCAACTCGTTCGGAGATTTTGTACGGCCCAATGAATCTTGGGCTCAACTTGCCCTTACGGCCGAACCTGAGTATCTTTTTCCAAGGTGAAACCTTAAGGAACACTTTGTCTCCCACCTGATACTCGATGTCTTTTCGTTTCAAATCTGCGTACGATTTCTGACGATCCGTGGCTACCTTCAGACTTTCACGGATTACCTTTACTTTCTGTTCAGCATCTCTAATCAAATCAACTCCGAAAATTTTGCTTTCACCGAGCTCGGTCCAAAACAATGGTGTACGGCATTTACGACCGTACAAAGCCTCGTAAGGTGCCATCTTAATACTTGATTGAAAACTATTGTTGTAAGCGAATTCAATCAAAGGTAAATACCGTTCCCATGAACTACTGAACTCGAGGATGCAACATCTCAACATATCCTCAAGTATCTGAATTATCCTCTCGGATTGACCATCGGTTTGGGGGTGAAAAGCAGTGCTAAAATGCAGCTTGGTACCCAGAGCTTCTTGCAATTTCTTCCAAAATCGTGAGGTGAATCTCGGATCTCTATCCGACACGATAGAAACAGGTACCCCGTGTAATCTCACAATTTGATAAACGTACAATTCAGCTAGTTTCTCCAATGAAAAATCCGTACGTACGGGGATGAAATGAGCCGACTTAGTCAGTCTATCAACAATAACCCATATCGCATCCTTCTTACTTGCTGACAAGGGCAGTCCGGACACAAAGTCCATTGTGACTCGATCCCATTTCCACTCGGGTATCATGATCGGCTGGAGTAATCCTGAAGGCACTTGATGTTCCGCTTTCACTTGTTGACATATTAAACATCTCGAAACAAAGTCAGAGATGTCCCGTTTCATACCATGCCACCAAAATTGACGTTTCAAATCATTGTACATTTTCGTACTCCCCGGGTGAATTGACATTCGGCTACAATGGGCTTCGTTCAGAATCATCGAAATGAGTTCCGAATTCCTTGGAACACACAAACGATTTCTGAACCTCAAACAATCATCATCATCAATTTGAAACTCCGATTCCTCGTTCGGAAAACACTTAGCCCGTTTTGCAACCAATTCATCATCGACTTTCTGAGCTTCACGAATTTGGTGAGTCAAAATGGTTTAGCTTTTAATTCAGCTACTAACACACTGTCTGGTAGAACAGACAAATGCACGTTCATCGCTCGAAAGCAAACAATGACTTCCGGCTTAAGGCGTCCGCAACCACGTTAGCCTTTCCCGGGTGGTAATCAATGACAAGCTCGTAATCTTTCAACAACTCAAGCCAACGTCTTTGTCGCAGATTCAAGTCTCGTTGAGTCATCAAATATTTGAGACTTTTGTGATCCGAAAATACATGGCACTTCTCACCAAACAGATAATGTCGCCATATTTTTAAAGCAAACACGATGGCAGCTAGTTCGAGATCATGGGTCGGATAATTCCTCTCGTGTGGCTTCAATTGTCTCGACGCATAGGCCACGACTCGACCTTCTTGCATCAATACGCAACCCAACCCAAGTAGGGATGCGTCACTATAAATGACAAACTCTTTACCTGATTCGGGTTGCACCAAAATTGGAGCTTCAGTCAAATGAGTTTTCAGTTGGTCGAAACTTTTCTGACATTTCTCCGTCCACTCGAACTTAACATCCTTTTGAAGTAGCTTCGTCATTGGTGTGGCTATCATCGAGAAACCTTTCACAAATCGTCGGTAATAACCGGCGAGCCCCAAAAAGCTCCGAACTTCAGTAACATTTCTCGGAGGTTTCCAGTCAAGTATGGCTGAAATTTTGTTCGGGTCAACTCGAATACCCGACGCGGATACCACATGACCCAAGAAGCTAACCTCTCTTAACCAGAACTCACACTTACTGAACTTAGCATATAACTGCTTATCCCGCAAAATTTGCAGCACTAGCCTCAGATGCTCAGCATGTTCGGTCTCGTCTCTTGAATAGACCAAAATGTCATCAATGAACACCACTACGAACCGATCCAAATACGGTCTGAAGATCCGATTCATCAAATCCATAAATACTGCAGGGGCATTAGTGAGCCCAAACGGCATCACTAAGAATTCGTAGTGACCATATCTCGTTCTGAAGGCAGTTTTGGGAATATCTGAATCTCGGATTCGCAACTGATAATAGCCCGATCTCAAATCTATTTTTGAGAACACTGAGGCTCCCTTCAGTTGGTCGAACAAATCATCGATGCGCGGCAACGGATATTTGTTCTTTATCGTCACTTTATTCAGCTGACGATAGTCAATGCACAACCTCATGGTTCCGTCCTTCTTTTTCACGAACAATACTGGTGCACCCCAAGGTGAGAAACTTGGTCGAGCGAAACCTCTATCCGTCAGTTCTTGCAACTGAGCTTTCAACTCCTTTAACTCGGTTGGTGCCATACGATACGGAGCTATCGAAATCGGCGTAGTCCCAGGTACAAGCTCAATACCAAACTCTACCTCCCGAACAGGTGGTAAACCCGGTAATTCTTCCGGAAAAACATCCGGGTATTCACAAACCACCGGCACAGATTCGGGTTTCTTTTCTAATTCTTTGTCACCAAGTACATACGCAAGGTATGCTTCGCACCCTTTTCTTACATATTTCTGTGCCAACATTGCTGATATTACAGCTGGCATCCCCTCTAAGTCCGCAGACTCAATTCGGACTACTTCGTTATTTGCGCATCTCAAATCAATAGTCTTGCTCTTGCAATTCACAATCGCATCATGCGCGGTCAACCAATCCAAACCAAGGATAACATCAAATTCATCAAACGGCAAGAGCATCAAGTTCGCCGGGAAACAGGAACCTCGAATTTCCAGGGGACATTTCTTACACACTTTGTCGACAAGCACGTAACGACCCAAGGGATTTGACACCCGAATTACGAACTCAGTAGACTCAATAGGTAAAGTCTTACTGGATGCTAAGGTTTCACATATGTAAGAATGAGTAGAACCGGGGTCAATCAAAGCAATTACATTAGTATCAAAGAGGGTGAATGTACCGGTAATAACATCAGGCGAAGAAGCATCCTCGCGGGCACGTATAGCATAAGCTCTAGCAGGCGCACGGGCTTCGGATCTGGTTATATCATCTCTAGATCCTCTCTGACCACCACCAGCATTGCCCATATTTCCAGATGGTCTACCTCGAGCAGTGGTAGCACCCGGTCTCCCACTCTGATTTGCATTCTGCCCCGACAACCTCGGGCAATCTTTAATGAAGTGGTCCACTGATCCGCATTTGTAACAGGAGCGGTCAGGAAATCTACAACTCCCCGAATGCCATTTACCGCAATATCGGCATTTCGTCCTGTCTCGACGTTCATTCCCAACACTGGCGACCGAAGTGCCTCGTGTACCCACAGGGGGTCGATCACGATCTCGTCCAAAAAGGCCCGAAGTGCCTCTAAACTGGCCCGCATCATCTCGAAATCTCTTCGATGTCTGTTGAAGAGACCTCCCCGAGGATCTTTTACGAAACTCTCCAGTTCCCTCATCAACTCTTTGCTTTTCTTTTCTAAGCTCTTCGGCTTTACAAGCTCGTTCAACAAGTACCACGAACTCTTGTATTTCAAGAACGCCAACGAACATTTTTATATCTTCATTCAGCCCATCCTCGAAGCGTTTACACATAATAGCTTCGGACGAAACACATTCCCGAGCGTATTTGCTAAGTCTAACAAATTTTCGCTCGTAATCAGTAACCGACATGGAGCCTTGCTTAAGCTCAAGAAATTCCTTCCGTTTTTGATCAACAAATCTCTGACTGATATACTTTTTCCGAAACTCAGTTTGGAAAAACTCCCAAGTTACTTGCTCTCGGGGCACAATAGAAGTCAGAGTACTCCACCAATAGTAGGCAGAATCACGTAGCAAGGAGATAGCACACTTTAGGCATTCATCGGGTGTACAAGATAGCTCATCGAGTACCCGGATAGTGTTGTCCAGCCAAAATTCAGCTTGCTCGGCATCATCGCTATCCATAGCCTTAAATTCAGTAGCCCCATGTTTTCGGATTCTGTCAACTGGGGGCTTATTTGACCTTATTTGGTCCGTTACCGGTGGTATTGTAGGTGCGGGGGTAGTATTTGTCGGGAATGGAGGTTGTGGAACAGCCATATTAGTTCGAATGTATTGGTTAAACCAATCATTCATCACGCTATAGAATGCTTGTCTAGCTTCATCATTCTGATTACTAGCATTAGGTTGAGAGTCCGCCGGCACTGTCCCTTGTGCGGGAGCAGGCGCTACACTCTCAAGATCATCAGCTACTTCTCGGTCACGATCGGGATCCATTACTATAAATAAACACATTTACGATTGTCAGAAATCACCACACTATCAAGTAATCACATAAAATGGCATGTATAGCTAGACCCAAAACATTACGGTAGTCCTAGAATCGACTAAACCGTAGCTCTGATACCAATAAAATGTAACACCCCGAACCCGAGACCGACACCGGAGTCGGACACGAGATGTTAACAAACTTTGAAAAATTTTTCCAGACACTGCCCAGTCTGAGTACTAGTCGCTTCAAAAATCATATCTTGAGTTTCACAACTCAAAAATCAGTTTTGTGATTTTTCCCTGAAACTAGACTCATGTCCCCACCTATGGATTTTTTTCTAGAATTTTTGGTCGGGCCAATTAGTACAGTTTATTAGTCAAAGTCTCCCATGTTACAGGGGTCGACTACACTGACCTTTTCCCATTACGACTGGGATATCTCTCTGCACAGAGCTTCAATACTGATGCCGTTTGTTTCTATGGAAACTAGACTCAGAGAGGAATCCATACATATATGGTATGACCCCTAATTATCTCTGGTCAATTTATAGTGAATTTCCAAAGGCGGAACAGTGAATCCAGAAACTGTTCTGGCCCTGTTCCACAAGAACCCGAATATCTCTTTCTGTACTGTTCCTATAATTGTTTCGTTACTTCCATATGAAAGTAGATTCATCAAGGTTCGATTACATAATTTATTCACTATTTAATTCCACTCCTACGAATTCTTGTGATTTTTCCAATCCACACCACTGCTGCTATCAGCTTCTGTTTTCAAAGTGAACCTTACCTAATTTGGGGTTTCATGGACCAACTAGGGCCTTGTCATACATAAGCCCACATATGATCATACTTAGCCATTCTAGTGGCTGATCATTTGCTCAACACTTCCATTCCAACATAGTTACATCATGAAACCATCTATACATTCATAAATACGAATGGTCTAATGCCATACTCCACTTCTACAAGCCATTTTCGCATGGCTGTACACTTATACATTTCATAAAGTACTCGAAAGACAACAATGGGTAGTCCTATACATGCCATAACAAAATTCAACCAAAATAGTACCCAAAAGAGCCTTTGATAGTGTGGGCGACTTCGACTTCAAGATCCCGAGTCCGATAGCTGGAGAACCAAAAATCTATAAAACAGAGGAGCAATGTAACGAGTAAGCAATTTATGCTTAGTAAGTTTGAGCAAGGAATTCCAGCATAACAAAGAATATCACACATTTAGCTAAACGGAATATTTCATAATACGCAATTTATCGATATTAAACTTGCTTCACAACATTAACAACCCTTATGCACATACACAATAGACTAACTTAGCCGAAGGCCGATAGCTCGTTTATCAACTGAGCGAACATTTATTTGTAAGGGCTCGATTAATTCAACACATACGTAACATATCCCCATATTGGGATGTTTTTCGAGTATTCGCTGGAATTTTACAGCAAGCTCATTCATTACCAAATCACGTACCTTCGGGATTTAACCGGATATAGCTCCTCGTTCAAATGCCTTCGGGACATAGCCCGGTTTTAGTAACTCACACCATGCCTTCGGGACGTAACCCGGATTTAACAACTCGCACGAATGCCTTCGGGACTTAACCCGGCTTTAATAACTCGCACGAATGCCCTCGGGACTTAACCCGGATTTAGTATCTCGCACAAAGGCCTTCGGATCTTAGTCCGGATATATTCGCTTAGCACAAAGCCTTCGGGACTTAGCCCGGACAGCATTCAATTAATCATGCACATCTAACAATAATTCATGGTACATTCATATTTCATTTTCGTTTACGAAACTCAAACACAAGGCACATATTGTCCTTGCACATTCGGCTCAATAGCCACACATAGAGCATGATTTAATCACATCGAAATTTAAGCTCTCTTACTCAAGAACTTACCTCGGGTGTTGTCGAACGATTCCGCTAGCTATTCAACCACTTTTTCCTTCCCTTTATCGGTTTTATTTCCCCTTTGCTCTTGAGCTTAATCAAACAAATAAATTGATTTCATCATTTAGGCATCAAAAGATGAACACAAGGCACTTAGCCCATATTTATACATTAGACATTAAAGTCTCATACATGCAAAAATCATGCATCAACACAACATATTAGCTAATTTCTTTGCCCTTGGCCGAATATGCATGTCCATTTTTGGGGTCGATTTCAACACTTAATACACACATATACACACTAGTAAAGCATCCTCCCCCTTTTCATCAATTTAACACATGCATTGCTCATTAACATGCAAAGTTACATTCGGCCTTAGCACACATCTTGCTAGCCGATTCTTCTCCATTTAGCAACCAATGCACATATGTGCTCACACAAAAAAATGCTAAAAAGGAGGTTCAAGAATCATCAAGCCATCATCACATGCATCATTAACAAGCTTCATATTTTGCATGCAATGGCATTAACACAACCTCCACCTAGGCCGAATCTTAACTCATCCTCATGCCTCATCACCACAACATCAAACATCAACCAAGAATGATTCATCCATGGTCAAGTGCCATTTCCATCACATAGCAAGATTTAGACCATGGGTTAGGTAGAACTCAAGCTAACAACTAAAACATGCATGCCTCTCATGGAACATCATCAAACATACCTTAGCCTAGCTACATGCATGGCCGAATCTCTTCACCTTTCTTCTTCTTTCCTCCTTAAAATTTTTGGCCAAGGATGAACCAAAGGATGAGAAAATTTTTCTTTGTTTTTCTTTCTAGTTTTTGGCAAGCATGAAGATGAGAAAAGGATGAACAAAATCCCCCCTTTCTCTTCTTTAGCTCACGGCAATGGGGGGACAAACACTACACACACATTTTTTTTTCTTTTGTTTTCCATTTCTTTATTACCCATACTCCTTATTTTATTCTTCCACTAACAAAACATGTTTCATGACATGTTTTGCCCATCCTTCCTTGTCATGGCCGGCCACTACTCATTAGGGGGGGAATTTGACATGCAAGTCCCCCCTTTGTCCACATGCACTAATAGGTCCTCACACATTGACCTATCACATTTTAGAATTTTCTCACATAAGTCCTATTGACTAAATTCACATGAAATCAACCAAATTGAAGCTTGAAATTTTCACACATTCATAATTACATATTCTAGACAATAAGTATCACATTCAAACATTTCGGTGACTCGGTTTAGCGGTCCCGAAACCACTTCCCGACTAGGGTCAACTTTGGGCTGTCACAACTCTCCCCCACTTAAGAAATTTTCGTCCCCGAAAATCTTACCGGTAAATAGGTTTGGGTATCGTTCTTTCATCGAGCTCTCGGTCTCCCAAGTTGCTTCCTCGATCCCGTGTTTGAGCCATAACACCTTTACTAGCGGAACTCTTTTGTTTCGCAACTCCTTCACTTCACGAGCTAGGATACGCATCGGTTCTTCTTCATAGCTCATGTCGACTTGAATTTCAACCTCTGATGGGCTAATTATATGCGATGGATCAGATCGATAGCGTCGAAGCATCGAAACATGAAAGACGTCATGAATCTTTTCAAGCTCCGGGGGCAAAATCAATCTATACGCAACCGGACCAACTCGTTCGGAGATTTTGTACGGCCCAATGAATCTTGGGCTCAACTTGCCCTTACGGCCGAACCTGAGTATCTTTTTCCAAGGTGAAACCTTAAGGAACACTTTGTCTCCCACCTGATACTCGATGTCTTTTCGTTTCAAATCTGCGTACGATTTCTGACGATCCGTGGCTACCTTCAGACTTTCACGGATTACCTTTACTTTCTGTTCAGCATCTCTAATCAAATCAACTCCGAAAATTTTGCTTTCACCGAGCTCGGTCCAAAACAATGGTGTACGGCATTTACGACCGTACAAAGCCTCGTAAGGTGCCATCTTAATACTTGATTGAAAACTATTGTTGTAAGCGAATTCAATCAAAGGTAAATACCGTTCCCATGAACTACTGAACTCGAGGATGCAACATCTCAACATATCCTCAAGTATCTGAATTATCCTCTCGGATTGACCATCGGTTTGGGGGTGAAAAGCAGTGCTAAAATGCAGCTTGGTACCCAGAGCTTCTTGCAATTTCTTCCAAAATCGTGAGGTGAATCTCGGATCTCTATCCGACACGATAGAAACAGGTACCCCGTGTAATCTCACAATTTGATAAACGTACAATTCAGCTAGTTTCTCCAATGAAAAATCCGTACGTACGGGGATGAAATGAGCCGACTTAGTCAGTCTATCAACAATAACCCATATCGCATCCTTCTTACTTGCTGACAAGGGCAGTCCGGACACAAAGTCCATTGTGACTCGATCCCATTTCCACTCGGGTATCATGATCGGCTGGAGTAATCCTGAAGGCACTTGATGTTCCGCTTTCACTTGTTGACATATTAAACATCTCGAAACAAAGTCAGAGATGTCCCGTTTCATACCATGCCACCAAAATTGACGTTTCAAATCATTGTACATTTTCGTACTCCCCGGGTGAATTGACATTCGGCTACAATGGGCTTCGTTCAGAATCATCGAAATGAGTTCCGAATTCCTTGGAACACACAAACGATTTCTGAACCTCAAACAATCATCATCATCAATTTGAAACTCCGATTCCTCGTTCGGAAAACACTTAGCCCGTTTTGCAACCAATTCATCATCGACTTTCTGAGCTTCACGAATTTGGTGAGTCAACAATGGTTTAGCTTTTAATTCAGCTACTAACACACTGTCTGGTAGAACAGACAAATGCACGTTCATCGCTCGTAAAGCAAACAATGACTTCCGGCTTAAGGCGTCCGCAACCACGTTAGCCTTTCCCGGGTGGTAATCAATGACAAGCTCGTAATCTTTCAACAACTCAAGCCAACGTCTTTGTCGCAGATTCAAGTCTCGTTGAGTCATCAAATATTTGAGACTTTTGTGATCCGAAAATACATGGCACTTCTCACCAAACAGATAATGTCGCCATATTTTTAAAGCAAACACGATGGCAGCTAGTTCGAGATCATGGGTCGGATAATTCCTCTCGTGTGGCTTCAATTGTCTCGACGCATAGGCCACGACTCGACCTTCTTGCATCAATACGCAACCCAACCCAAGTAGGGATGCGTCACTATAAATGACAAACTCTTTACCTGATTCGGGTTGCACCAAAATTGGAGCTTCAGTCAAATGAGTTTTCAGTTGGTCGAAACTTTTCTGACATTTCTCCGTCCACTCGAACTTAACATCCTTTTGAAGTAGCTTCGTCATTGGTGTGGCTATCATCGAGAAACCTTTCACAAATCGTCGGTAATAACCGGCGAGCCCCAAAAAGCTCCGAACTTCAGTAACATTTCTCGGAGGTTTCCAGTCAAGTATGGCTGAAATTTTGTTCGGGTCAACTCGAATACCCGACGCGGATACCACATGACCCAAGAAGCTAACCTCTCTTAACCAGAACTCACACTTACTGAACTTAGCATATAACTGCTTATCCCGCAAAATTTGCAGCACTAGCCTCAGATGCTCAGCATGTTCGGTCTCGTCTCTTGAATAGACCAAAATGTCATCAATGAACACCACTACGAACCGATCCAAATACGGTCTGAAGATCCGATTCATCAAATCCATAAATACTGCAGGGGCATTAGTGAGCCCAAACGGCATCACTAAGAATTCGTAGTGACCATATCTCGTTCTGAAGGCAGTTTTGGGAATATCTGAATCTCGGATTCGCAACTGATAATAGCCCGATCTCAAATCTATTTTTGAGAACACTGAGGCTCCCTTCAGTTGGTCGAACAAATCATCGATGCGCGGCAACGGATATTTGTTCTTTATCGTCACTTTATTCAGCTGACGATAGTCAATGCACAACCTCATGGTTCCGTCCTTCTTTTTCACGAACAATACTGGTGCACCCCAAGGTGAGAAACTTGGTCGAGCGAAACCTCTATCCGTCAGTTCTTGCAACTGAGCTTTCAACTCCTTTAACTCGGTTGGTGCCATACGATACGGAGCTATCGAAATCGGCGTAGTCCCAGGTACAAGCTCAATACCAAACTCTACCTCCCGAACAGGTGGTAAACCCGGTAATTCTTCCGGAAAAACATCCGGGTATTCACAAACCACCGGCACAGATTCGGGTTTCTTTTCTAATTCTTTGTCACCAAGTACATACGCAAGGTATGCTTCGCACCCTTTTCTTACATATTTCTGTGCCAACATTGCTGATATTACAGCTGGCATCCCCTCTAAGTCCGCAGACTCAATTCGGACTACTTCGTTATTTGCGCATCTCAAATCAATAGTCTTGCTCTTGCAATTCACAATCGCATCATGCGCGGTCAACCAATCCAAACCAAGGATAACATCAAATTCATCAAACGGCAAGAGCATCAAGTTCGCCGGGAAACAGGAACCTCGAATTTCCAGGGGACATTTCTTACACACTTTGTCGACAAGCACGTAACGACCCAAGGGATTTGACACCCGAATTACGAACTCAGTAGACTCAATAGGTAAAGTCTTACTGGATGCTAAGGTTTCACATATGTAAGAATGAGTAGAACCGGGGTCAATCAAAGCAATTACATTAGTATCAAAGAGGGTGAATGTACCGGTAATAACATCAGGCGAAGAAGCATCCTCGCGGGCACGTATAGCATAAGCTCTAGCAGGCGCACGGGCTTCGGATCTGGTTATATCATCTCTAGATCCTCTCTGACCACCACCAGCATTGCCCATATTTCCAGATGGTCTACCTCGAGCAGTGGTAGCACCCGGTCTCCCACTCTGATTTGCATTCTGCCCCGACAACCTCGGGCAATCTTTAATGAAGTGGTCCACTGATCCGCATTTGTAACAGGAGCGGTCAGGAAATCTACAACTCCCCGAATGCCATTTACCGCAATATCGGCATTTCGTCCTGTCTCGACGTTCATTCCCAACACTGGCGACCGAAGTGCCTCGTGTACCCACAGGGGGTCGATCACGATCTCGTCCAAAAAGGCCCGAAGTGCCTCTAAACTGGCCCGCATCATCTCGAAATCTCTTCGATGTCTGTTGAAGAGACCTCCCGAGGATCTTTTACGAAACTCTCCAGTTCCCTCATCAACTCTTTGCTTTTCTTTTCTAAGCTCTTCGGCTTTACAAGCTCGTTCAACAAGTACCACGAACTCTGTATTTCAAGAACGCCAACGAACATTTTATATCTTCATTCAGCCCATCCTCGAAGCGTTTACACATAATAGCTTCGGACGAAACACATTCCCGAGCGTATTTGCTAAGTCTAACAAATTTTCGCTCGTAATCAGTAACCGACATGGAGCCTTGCTTAAGCTCAAGAAATTCCTTCCGTTTTTGATCAACAAATCTCTGACTGATATACTTTTTCCGAAACTCAGTTTGGAAAAACTCCCAAGTTACTTGCTCTCGGGGCACAATAGAAGTCAGAGTACTCCACCAATAGTAGGCAGAATCACGTAGCAAGGAGATAGCACACTTTAGGCATTCATCGGGTGTACAAGATAGCTCATCGAGTACCCGGATAGTGTTGTCCAGCCAAAATTCAGCTTGCTCGGCATCATCGCTATCCATAGCCTTAAATTCAGTAGCCCCATGTTTTCGGATTCTGTCAACTGGGGGCTTATTTGACCTTATTTGGTCCGTTACCGGTGGTATTGTAGGTGCGGGGGTAGTATTTGTCGGGAATGGAGGTTGTGGAACAGCCATATTAGTTCGAATGTATTGGTTAAACCAATCATTCATCACGCTATAGAATGCTTGTCTAGCTTCATCATTCTGATTACTAGCATTAGGTTGAGAGTCCGCCGGCACTGTCCCTTGTGCGGGAGCAGGCGCTACACTCTCAAGATCATCAGCTACTTCTCGGTCACGATCGGGATCCATTACTATAAATAAACACATTTACGATTGTCAGAAATCACCACACTATCAAGTAATCACATAAAATGGCATGTATAGCTAGACCCAAAACATTACGGTAGTCCTAGAATCGACTAAACCGTAGCTCTGATACCAATAAAATGTAACACCCCGAACCCGAGACCGACACCGGAGTCGGACACGAGATGTTAACAAACTTTGAAAAATTTTTCCAGACACTGCCCAGTCTGAGTACTAGTCGCTTCAAAAATCATATCTTGAGTTTCACAACTCAAAAATCAGTTTTGTGATTTTTCCCTGAAACTAGACTCATGTCCCCACCTATGGATTTTTTTCTAGAATTTTTGGTCGGGCCAATTAGTACAGTTTATTAGTCAAAGTCTCCCATGTTACAGGGGTCGACTACACTGACCTTTTCCCATTACGACTGGGATATCTCTCTGCACAGAGCTTCAATACTGATGCCGTTTGTTTCTATGGAAACTAGACTCAGAGAGGAATCCATACATATATGGTATGACCCCTAATTATCTCTGGTCAATTTATAGTGAATTTCCAAAGGCGGAACAGTGAATCCAGAAACTGTTCTGGCCCTGTTCCACAAGAACCCGAATATCTCTTTCTGTACTGTTCCTATAATTGTTTCGTTACTTCCATATGAAAGTAGATTCATCAAGGTTCGATTACATAATTTATTCACTATTTAATTCCACTCCTACGATTCTTGTGATTTCCAATCCACACACTGCTGCTATCAGCTTCTGTTTTCAAAGTGAACCTTACCTAATTTGGGGTTTCATGGACCAACTAGGGCCTTGTCATACATAAGCCCACATATGATCATACTTAGCCATTCTAGTGGCTGATCATTTGCTCAACACTTCCATTCCAACATAGTTACATCATGAAACCATCTATACATTCATAAATACGAATGGTCTAATGCCATACTCCACTTCTACAAGCCATTTTCGCATGGCTGTACACTTATACATTTCATAAAGTACTCGAAAGACAACAATGGGTAGTCCTATACATGCCATAACAAAATTCAACCAAAATAGTACCCAAAAGAGCCTTTGATAGTGTGGGCGACTTCGACTTCAAGATCCCGAGTCCGATAGCTGGAGAACCAAAAATCTATAAAACAGAGGAGCAATGTAACGAGTAAGCAATTTATGCTTAGTAAGTTTGAGCAAGGAATTCCAGCATGCACAAAGAATATCACACATTTAGCTAAACGGAATATTTCATAATACGCAATTTATCGATTTAAACTTGCTTCACAACATTAACAACCCTTATCACATACACAATAGACTAACTTAGCCGAAGGCCGATAGCTCGTTTATCAACTGAGCGAACATTTATTTGTAAGGGCTCGATTAATTCAACACATACGTAACATATCCCCATATTGGGATGTTTTTCGAGTATTCGCTGGAATTTTACAGCAAGCTCATTCATTACCAAATCACGTACCTTCGGGATTTAACCGGATATAGCTCCTCGTTCAAATGCCTTCGGGACATAGCCCGGTTTTAGTAACTCACACAATGCCTTCGGGACATAACCCGGATTTAACAACTCGCACGAATGCCTTCGGGACTTAACCCGGCTTTAATAACTCGCACGAATGCCTTCGGGACTTAACCCGGATTTAGTATCTCGCACAAAGGCCTTCGGATCTTAGTCCGGATATATTCGCTTAGCACAAAGCCTTCGGGACTTAGCCCGGACAGCATTCAATTAATCATACACATCTAACAATAATTCATGGTACATTCATATTTCATTTTCGTTTACGAAACTCAAACACAAGGCACATATTGTCCTTGCACATTCGGCTCAATAGCCACACATAGAGCATGATTTAATCACATCGAAATTTAGCTCTCTTACTCAAGAACTTACCTCGGGTGTTGTCGAACGATTCCGCTAGCTATTCAACCACTTTTTCCTTCCCTTTATCGGTTTTATTTCCCCTTTGCTCTTGAGCTTAATCAAACAAATAAATTGATTTCATCATTTAGGCATCAAAAGATGAACACAAGGCACTTAGCCCATATTTATACATTAGACATTAAAGTCTCATACATGCAAAAATCATGCATCAACACAACATATTAGCTAATTTCTTTCCCTTGGCCGAATATGCATGTCCATTTTTGGGGTCGATTTCAACACTTAATACACACATATACACACTAGTAAAGCATCCTCCCCCTTTTCATCAATTTAACACATGCATTGCTCATTAACATGCAAAGTTACATTCGGCCTTAGACACATCTTGCTAGCCGATTCTTCTCCATTTAGCAACCAATGCACATATGTGCTCACACAAAAATGCTAAAAAGGAGGTTCAAGAATCATCAAGCCATCATCACATGCATCATTAACAAGCTTCATATTTTGCATGCAATGGCATTAACACAACCTCCACCTAGGCCGAATCTTAACTCATCCTCATGCCTCATCACCACAACATCAAACATCAACCAAGAATGATGCATCCATGGTCAAGTGCCATTTCCATCACATAGCAAGATTTAGACCATGGGTTAGGTAGAACTCAAGCTAACAACTAAAACATGCATGCCTCTCATGGAACATCATCAAACATACCTTAGCCTAGCTACATGCATGGCCGAATCTCTTCACCTTTCTTCTTCTTTCCTCCTTAAAATTTTTGGCCAAGGATGAACCAAAGGATGAGAAAATTTTTCTTTGTTTTTCTTTCTAGTTTTTGGCAAGCATGAAGATGAGAAAAGGATGAACAAAATCCCCCCTTTCTCTTCTTTAGCTCACGGCAATGGGGGGACAAACACTACACACACATTTTTTTTCTTTTGTTTTCCATTTCTTTATTACCCATACTCCTTATTTTATTCTTCCACTAACAAAACATGTTTCATGACATGTTTTACCCATCCTTCCTTGTCATGGCCGGCCACTACTCTTAGGGGGGAATTTGACATGCAAGTCCCCCCTTTGTCCACATGCACTAATAGGTCCTCACACATTGACCTATCACATTTTAGAATTTTCTCACATAAGTCCTATTGACTAAATTCACATGAAATCAACCAAATTGAAGCTTGAAATTTTCACACATTCATAATTACATATTCTACACAATAAGTATCACATTCAAACATTTCGGTGACTCGGTTTAGCGGTCCCGAAACCACTTCCCGACTAGGGTCAACTTTGGGCTGTCACATTTATGACTAGGAGGAACCCGTTAGGATCATTGCTTTTTGACAGTGAGATTGAGAGCACAACTCGTAGAAACCAAAGAGAAATAAGGTGAAGTCTACAATACATAAAGGAAGAGTGAGAAGATGATATCCATACTACAACCGAAGAGATGACTGAAAATCAAAATAATCCGCTGCCTCTTGTGGTTGCCGTAAATCTGGTGAATCAGAATCCCGCTCCTCGTACTATGTTTAATTATGCTAAACCTACTTTAACAGAAACTGAATC
Source organism: Gossypium hirsutum (assembly GCF_007990345.1). NCBI lineage: Eukaryota > Viridiplantae > Streptophyta > Magnoliopsida > Malvales > Malvaceae > Gossypium > Gossypium hirsutum. Next base: position 29,549,701 of record NC_053424.1, read on the forward strand.
GAGTATAGTTAGACCTGCTGTTGCTACAAATAATTTTAAACTGAAACCTAACACGATTCAAATGATACAACGGTTTGTTCAGTTTGATGGTTTGCAGGACGATGATCCAAACACTCATTTAGCAAATTTTTTGGAATTCTGCGACACTTTTAAGATCAATGGCATTTTTTATGATGCCATTTGCTTTCGATTGTTTCCATTCTCATTGAGGAATAAGGCTAAACAGTGGTTGAACTCATTACCGTAAAGGTCAATCACCACTTGGGAACAAATGACCTAAAAATTTTTACTTAAATATTTTCTACCAGCTAAAACGGCTAAATTTTTACTTAAATATCTTCTTTTGTGTAGATGGATTTAGAAACACTTTATGATGCATGGGAGAGATACAAAGATCTATTGAGAAGGTGCCCTCACCATGGGTTACCTCTATGGCTCTAGGTTTAGACTTTTTACAATGGTGTGAACCCCTCAACAAGGCAATTGATCGACGCAGCCACCGATGGAACTTTAACTAATAAAACACCTGAAGAGGCTTACGAATTTATTGAAGAGATGTCGATGAATAACTATCAGTGCCAAGTCATGAGAACGAAGCCGACAAAAGCAGCTGGTGTTTTCAACCTCGACGCAGTTACTATGCTATCTAACCAAGTAGAACTTTTAAATAAAAAGATTGATGGTTTGTATGGTTCTACTCAGGTACATCCAGTGATGAGGTGTGATTCAAATGGAGGAGTACACAACACAGACTATCCCTCCTTCAACCCTAGCACCTAGGAGGAACAAGTCTACTATATGGGTAATAATTCTAGATCTCAAAATAATTCGTATAGTAACATGAATAATGCAGGTTGGAGGAACCATCCCAATCTCTCGTGGGGTGGCCAAGGAAATCAAAGACCACAACATCCTCCAGGTTTTCAACAACCACCTTACAAATAAGAGAAGAAACCGAACCTTGAAAAGATGCTCACAAATTTCATCTTGGTGTCAGAAACTCATTTTTAGAATACCGAAACAGCGCTTAAGAATCAGCAAGCATCAATTCAAGGGCTCAAAACTCAAATAGGATAGCTTGCCAAGTTGCTTTCTGAATGACCACAAGGTAGCATGCCTAGTAACATAGAAACTAACCCAAGGAAGCAACTCCATGCCATCACTGTACGCAACGAAGAAGGGTTAGTTGAATCTAAATTTGAAATGACGCACGAGTCTATGGTAAGTAATGACAAGGATGAGATGAATCATGGTACACAGGAGTCGGTAAGTAATGAATATAAACCTTGTGTGCCATACCCTAAGGTGATAAGGAAAGACCACACGGACGAACAATTCGGTAAATTCCTTAAATTATTAAGAAAATTACATATTAACTTATCGTTTATTGAAACCCTTTCGCAGATGCCCAACTGGGTTAAATTTTTAAAGGAGTTTTTATCAAACAAACGAAAGTTAGATGAGTCATTTAAAGTAAAGTTAAATGTAGTTTGCTCAACTATTCTACAAAACAAGCTACCCAACAAGTTGAAAGATCCAGGGAGTTTTACGATTCCTTGCCTAATTGGGAATTTAAATGTTAACAATGCTCTAGCTGATTTAGGGGCAAGTATTAATGTCATGCCCTACAAGATGTTTAAGTAGCTAGGACTAGGGAAACCCAAACAAACTAGGATGAGCATTCAATTAGCTGATAAAACCACTAGATTCCCTAGGGGTATAATTGAAGATGTGCTTGTTAAAATTGAAAAATTTATATTCCCAATTGATTTTGTTGTTTTAGACATGAATGAGGATAGTGTCGTATCTTTAATTCTAGGTAGACCCTTTTTAGTAACTGCTAGAACTATTATTGATGTTGGTATAGGAGAACTAACGCTTCGTGTAGGCGATGACAGGATTAAACTTCAAGCTCGCAATTCTGTCAGACTATCTAGTGATCGAGATGTTATTACGAGTTCTCTTCATGAGAACAACATTTTAGCTCAGAATTTTGTACAATAAATCCCAAGGGATAAAGTGATGGAGCCACAAACAACTCTTGAGGAATGAAAATTACAAATCGAGGAACTAGATGAATGGCGAACAACAGTTACTGAGAAACCAAGGATACCCAATAAACCAAGGCAATGTCATGATAAAGTTAAAGGTGAATCGAATCAACTGAAGGTTGGAGACAAGGTACTGTTAGATGAAGCAAACCCTCGTGTTGCCACTTCTAAACCCAGTGGAGCAAACCCTTTTTCGATACTCAACAATTTCCCATATAGTACAGTCGAGGTAACTCATCCCAAATTTGGCACTTTTAAGATAAATAGTACTCGTCTAAAACCTTATTTTGGTAAGATTGATAACAGGAATGAGGAGTTTCAACTCCTCGAACCACCATGATCGTAAAAATATGAGGTAAGTCGAACTCAGACTATAAATAAGCGCTTCTTGGGAGGCAATCCGAGCACTAACACTACTAACTAGTTTATTTTAGCTATTTTTCGTATTTTAATGTAGGTACAGTGGCCCACACGGCCTAGACACACGGGCGTGTCCTTGGCCGTGTGGAAATAGAGCTAAAAATCCCTAAGTATCGAGCCACATGATCGTATGACATGGACGTGTGAACCACACGACTTGTACAAACGGGCGTGTCCTAGGCCATGTGACAACTGGAGCTAAATTTTCAAATTTCAAACAAGTCAGAGAGTTACACGGGTAAGGCACACGGCTGTGTGGGATAACACACGGGCGTGGGAGAAGCGAAGGACATGGCACACGGTCGTGCGACACGGCCGTGGGAACCACACGGCTTGGACACAGGAGCATGTCCCAAGCCGTATGACGAATGGGCATTCAATATTCGCGATTAACATGGGCTACATAGAGTCCACAAGGGCGTGTGACACGGCCGTGTGGCCCAACACGGGCCTTACATGACCATGTCTCTTTTAAAACCCCCAACCCTAACATTTTTTGTCTTCTTCTTCTCAAATTTTCCCCTCCAAGCCCTAGCCGCTGCAACCCCCTCCACACTCCGGCCACCGCCCACCCATTCTTTTCCTTTCCTTCCTTTTCCCCACTTCTTCTCACAGTCATGAGCACGGGTGTGCCTGAGACCGTGTGGGAACATGCTCAAAGATCAAAATATTCAACAAGTCAGAATAGAACACAGGCTAATTCCACGGTCATGCCCGAAAGCCGTGCGCAATTCTGATTAATAGACACGGGCGTGTTGGACCTACCACAGGCGTGGGAGAAACGAATAAATCACCACATGGCCGTGTGATACGGTCGTGTGGGTCACACGGCCTAGACACACGGGTGTGTCAACAAGAAGTGTGCAGTACTGACTTATATTATCAGACCATAAGCACAAGTCATGAACACGGGCGTGTTGGACCTACCACGGGCGTGAGAGAAGCGAACATACATGCACATGGCCGTGCGACGCAGCTGTGTGGGGCACACGACCAATAAACACAGGCATGTCGAAGGGACCGTGTGTGACGCTGACTAAGATTTCACGAAAAACACAGGCTAGGAACACACCACACGGGCGTGGGCCACGACCGTGTCGATCAACACGGGGTTGGCACGACCTTGGCCCCCTTTTATTCCCCTCCCCTAACCATAATTTCTCTCCACCCTTATTTAAAACCCACTATTAATCCCTTTCACTCCCTTTACTATTCATTTCCCCTTCAGCCGCCACAAGTACAACCCCTTCTACTCCAGCCACTATTCTCCGATGAACCGCCAACGACGAACTTGCCCCTTCTCCCTTCTTCCTCCTTGTTCACCCCCCACAGCCACAAAACCTCTCCTCTCCTCCCTTTTCCTTCATTCCACTCACACAACCACCCATACCTTCAACCAGTAACACCGACTATTCAACCACCGTCCACCGTTGCGGCCACCACCGACCACCACTATTGGTTCCCTCTTTTACACCCCTAAGTGCTTTACAATATTTTAGTTGTTTTATTACTATTGGTATTTTTAGTATTCTTATTCCCATTACTTTACCCTTGTTTATCTTTCTAATTCAATACATTTTTATTGCTCCATTGATATTATTGGTTCTTGTTGATGATTTTATGCCTAAGTTCAGTTTTAAATGTTTGTAGTAATCTGTATCTATATTTTAAGGTCATTTTTTTTGTTGATTTAATACATATTTTACTGGCTCACTAATATACTGTAATCATTTAGTTAGTTTCTACTAGCGGTTAAGAGTCTACTTATTTCGTCTGCTTGATTAAAGTTGAATTTGGCTGCTTCCTAGTTTGCCCATTATGTTGATTTGTCCAAATTAAATTCTATGTTTACTTTCACAAGACATTATGATAAAATACTCGCGGAAAAAAGGCTACAGTCCCCGCTTCTAAAAAACAAAAGGGACCAGGTACGACCTCTTCGAGTGCCACCACTGATATCCGCTGTAACCCCCCCTACCCGAGACCGTTGTCGGAGTCGGACACGAGGGGTTTACAGACTAAATTCGCTTACTATCGCAGTCCATTTTAAATTTTTCCAGATAGCTGACTAACTGTGTCGCTGTCACCTTAAAAATCATATCTTGAGTTTCACAACTCGAAAATCAGTTTCGTGATTTTTCCCTGAAACTAGACTCCTATGTCCATCTACATATGTTTTTCTAGAATTTTTGGTTGGGCCAATTAGTACAGTTTATTAGTTAAAGTCTCCCCTGTTACAGGGTGCGACTACACTGACCTTCATGCATTACAATTCAGATATCTCCCTGTACAAGGCTTCAATACTGATGCCGTTTGTTTCTATAGAAACTAGACTCAGATAGGAATCTATACATATATGGCATGAATCCTAATTATCTTTGGTTAATTTATAATGAATTTCCAAAGTCGGAACAGGGAATCCAGAAACCGTTCTGGCCTTGTCTCACGAAAACCTAATTATCTCTTAACATACCACTCATATGACCGTTTCGTTTCTTCCATATGAAAGTGGATTCATCAAGGTTCATTTAAATAATTTATTCACTATTTAATTCTATTCCTACTATTTTTAGTGATTTTCAAAATCTACATCACTGCTGCTGTCAGCATCTGCCTTTAAAGTAGACTTTACCTATTTCATAGTTTCCATGATTCAACTAGCCCTTTTAGCATAAACAGCACAAATTATGATAGTGATTAACCATTCCCATGGCCAATCCTTGTTAAGCATATCCACACCTCTCAATAACCATATCCATACCAAATGATTATAACATTATGCTCAAACATATATAAGCCATTTTCGCATGGCTATCCAAAATTATACAAATCCAAAGGGTCCATGACCCACTACAAAAAGGGTAGTCCTATACATGCCATTTTCAGAGTTCAACCAAAAGTGTACCAAAAGGGCTTTGATAGTGTGGGCGACTTCGAATTCAATAATCCCGAGTCCGATAGCTGACGAACCAAAATCTATAAAACAGAGATTCAAAGATCGGAGTAAGCATTTAATGCTTAGTAAGTTTTAAGCAAGACAAAGTGTTCTCAATCATTATTATTGGTCATTCATTTCAACTGTTCGATGAAGTTAATCTAGAGCTTCATCTCGATCTATAATATCATTAAACGCAACACTTGGCTGCCACATATATACTTTTGAATAATAATGACCTAGATGGTCAAATATTTCCAAGCACATTCTCACATTTGGAGTTATAATATTAATCACATTTACCTACCTCTTTGATATTGATAATTCACCTCGAAATCACTCCACCGATGAGTAAGTAATACGTACCTGAACATCTTGAATACATAATACTTATTTGATGGTAACTTAATGCATATACTCAATATCAAAGTCTTACTTGAATCCTAGCATTTAGCCGTCGGGTCTTTAAAGCTCGGATATAGTACGAGCACGAAGCCTACGGACATTAATCAGGATAATACTCTCGCATAAAGCCTGCGGGGTTTTAACCTGGATATAGTACTGACACAATTGCCCTTCGGGACTTATCACATTTATACACTTTCACATCCATCACGTTCGCCACTCGGCCCTGTCACATATATACACTTTCACATTCATCACATCGGCCATTAGGCCTCATCACATATATACACTTTCACATTCATCACATCGGCTATTAGGCCTTATCACATATATACACTTTCACATTCATCACATCAGCCATTAGGCCTTATCACATATATATACACTTTCACATTCATCACATTGGCCATTCGGCCTTATCACATATATACACTTTCACATTCATCACATCGGCCATTAGGCCTTATCACATATATATACACTTTCACATTCATCACATCGGCCATTAGGCCTTATCACATATATATATACACTTTCACATTCATCCCATCGGCCATTAGGCCTTATCATATATATATACACTTTCACATTCATCACATTGGCCATTCGGCCTTATCACATATATATACACTTTCACATTCATCACAGTGGCCATTCGGCCTTATCACATATATACACTTTCACATTCATCACATTGGCCATTAGGCCTTATCACATATATATACACTCACATCACAATTATCCAAATATACTTCACATATCACATATACTATCATGTAGACACTTTGTCTTGGCCGAATCTACATTAATCATTTCCCAATGAATAATTCAATTTCACGCCATACTATCATTTCATATTCGAATACTCATAAACTTACAATTTCACAAATTTTAATATCAAAGATCCATCTAACACTCATGTATCGTTTTACAATATCACGATTTAGAATTCACGTATGGGTTTAATCAATAGCTTATGAGTAACTAAAACAAGTTTTATCCATGTTTACAACAAAATCACATATTCACTACGAGCTGTTTTCCTGAGCAGTAGTCACTAAATTATTTATAACTGGAGCTACAAAACTCCAAATGACTTGCCGTTAATTTTCCCTGAATATAGACTCGTATATCTTCCATCCATAAAATTTTCAGAATTTTAGGTTCGGCCAATCAATACCAGATTTTTCTTAAAGTTTCCCCTGTTTCACTGTTTGACTAATCTGACCACTCTTCACTACAAATCAAATTTGTCATTTTACAGAATTCAAAATGTGTTGTATTTGATTTCATTTGAAACTAGACCCATTAAGGAGTCTAAGCATATGAATTTTATCTTATAACCATTTTTGTACAATTTATAATGATTTTCTAAAAACAGAACAGGGGATTTCGGAGTCATTCTGACACCGTCTCACACAACTTTAAATATCTCTTTATAGGAAATTTGTTTGCTCACAAGGTCTCTTTTATAAGAAACTAGACTAATTAAGCCTTGATTACATATTTTATTCAGCCTATAATTCCACACCAACAATTTATAGTGATTTTCTAAAATCACGTTACTGCTGCTGTCCAAAGCAAATTATTACAATTTGCTCTTAACTTTCCAAGTCCAAACACATATGAACTTACCATTTGAGTTTAAGACATATCATGGCCACATCATATCTTATTAAATCAACTCATTATGTCCTATTATGATTGAATTTACTCAACGTTTAATCACTTAAAACTTACCTCGGAAGCGGTTGACGACTAGATATCCACGGCTATTCGTCTACTTTCTCTTTTCCCCTATCCGACTTTGATCCTCTTTGCCCTTGGGCTTAATTTAAACGAATGAATTTGTTTAATCATTTCGAACATTAAAAGCTCTTTTAAAGCACTTAACCCTTATACTCAATAATGAACCAAACCATATAGCTAATTATTTTATCACATCACCTCAAGCACATATATTAACTATCATACACCCAATTCACATGCCAAGTTGCAAATAAAAAAAATGCATACACACCAATAATTTAATTACTCATTTCAACCTTATCTTAACCGAATGTACATATATATATACTCAAAATATCATTCGATTTCAAAGGCATATTAACACTATATAACCAAATGTTCATAGACTAATATACATATACTCATAAATCCAACTTTAAAAACTCATACTTATACATAGCATATAACCGAAAATACTTCATGAATCCACCTACATTTACATTATTATCATATATAGAATTTGCATTTACTATCAAATAACAACTTAACTTAATTTCAATTAGGTAATCAAATACCTCATACCCAATCATTTAACAACTAAAATAATAAACCACAACATTTAAATTCATCTTATTCTTCTCCCATTTGACCGAATGAACATTTGTCTATTGATGCATGAAATTAAACCATGGGTTAAATAAGCTATGCACTTATCAATCTAATCTCATAGTCAATTAAAAAGAAAATCACAATGCATACCTTAAACTAGGATAGCCATGGCCGAATACCTTGGTTTTTCCTCTTCAATCTTCCCTTTCCCAAATTCGGCAACCAAGAAGAAAGATGAGCATGTAAATTTTTTTCTTTTGTTATCTTTCTTCAACTCACGGCAATGGAGGGGGGGGGGCAACCACACACATTTTTTTTTGTCATCATTTACCTTCCCATTATTATTTTATCCTTTCTCCCATAAACCATTAGCATAACATGTTTTATGACATGTTTTGCCCATCACCCTTTGTCATGGCTGGCCACTAGTAATTTAAATGGGGGAAATTGACATGCAAGTCCACCCTTTTGATTACATGCACTAATAGATCCTTATGGATTAACCTACCACATTTCAAAAGTGTCACACATAAGTCCTATTACTAAATTCACATGCAATCGACTAAATCGAAGCTCAAAAGTTTCACACATTCATATTCACATATTTTAGACAATAAATATCATATTCAAATAATTTGGTGACTCGGTTCAGCGGTCCCGAAACCGCTTTCCGACTAGGGTCATTTTAGGGCTGTCACATCCGCCATCCATTCCTTCAATTTCCACCAGGGCCCTAGGAAGAATTATTTCAGATTCTACATGCCCGACCCCTTGGTGCGGGTCGTTGCATCGATTGGGTCACATTAGAGTAGGTCGACCTAGCTGATTCAGTTCGAGCCCTCCTTGCCACCGCTTTGTGGGACCACTTCTTTGAAATCATCGAGTCGACATATCTAGAGTTCACTTTGGAACTATGCTTGATGTTTCAGTTGCAAACAGTTATGGCAGAGTACGACGACCCAAGAACAGTCCAATTCTGCCTTGGTGGTCTACTATGGCAGCTAAGTGTTCCAGAATTCGATGTCGCCTTGGGACTTTATACAGACGAGTTTATAGAGGCCAAAAATTTTCCACACCTCTATCGTCACATCCATTATACGCCTTCATCATGTTGGTCAGCCATGATGCCTGCTACAGGCATCTATGACCCAGCTCTCCTATATCTCCACGCCCTTTTGGTACACACATTAACAGGGAGACGAGAGAGCACCGGGGTCTTTAACACTCACGACGCATACTTCTTGTGGAGGATGAGGCAAGAGCATATTTTTTATCTTGCATACTTCATCACCTTTGCTTTCTGCCATCAAACTAAGTGACACCAAAAAGGAGTCATCAGCATCGGACCGTACGTGACTCGACTAGCTCGATACTTTGGGCTTCTAAACACATCGGCACAATCCTCATCGCTAACACTCATCAGCCAGATGTCCCCATAGGGCACCCAAAGTATGCTCCATATGAGGATCATAAAGCATCATCATAGGTTCGATCCTCCTCAATACCGACTTTACACGAGCTACTAATGAGGATGACGCCAAGGATCCACCTTTTCAGCCACCATCGAGTCACCGACCAGTTCATGCGGCTGCTTCATTGTCTGATGTTTCTGACCACCTTAACTGATTTGAGCAATATTGCACTTAGAGATGGAAAGAGTTACCGAATACCGAAAAATCATCCATGAAGACTTCTACGATATCTTCCATGAATTCATTGAATACGGCTATCATACAGCGCTGAAAAGTAGCAGGGGCATTACATAATCCAAAAGGCATTCTACTATAAGCAAACGTACCATATGGGCATGTGAATGTCGTCTTTTCTTGATCAAACCTAGACTAACTATTATCACAACGAAAAGGCAAGCGCACTTATCGAACAATAGTATAGTAATGGCAAGACCGGGATATCGTACCCAAGGGAACAAAAAGTACTAGTAATGGTTGTCTTATTATTATCTAGCCTAAAAATAATGGGGTTTTGTTTTAATTAACTAATTAAACTAAGAACGCACAGAGAAAAGAATTGGGGAACTGCTTTTGGGAAAGCCGATTGAATGAAGACAATCTCTAAGGAAAAATCCACCTAGACTTTACTTGTTATTCTGGCTCTGAATCGGACAATTTATTCATTCAACTTGTTTCATAGAGATCCCTAAGTTATGTTATTATCCCGATTCAAGACTAATAACGTCTAATCCCTAGATTGAATAACCGAGACTTTTCTCTAATTAACACTCTAGGGTTGCATTAACTCAATCTATGGATCCCTTTATTAGGTTTCACCCTAATCTGGCAAAATCTTGTCACCCTATTTCTAGGCGTGCAATCAACTCCGCTTAATTATGACAAAATTACTCTTAGACAGGGTCTATTCCTCCTCTGAATAAGAGCATCTCTTGAATCAGTATCCTGGGATATCGAAACAAGAATTAGGAATACATAATTAAGAACAACTTAAATATTTATCATACGATTCAGAAAATAATAACAAGATTCGTATTAGGTTTCATTCCCCTTAGGTATTTAGGGGATTTAGTTCATAACTAAATAAGAAAACATCTCAGAAGAATAAAGAATACAAAACATAAAGAAAACCCAAAACTCCTGAAAGGAAATTGAGGAGAGATCTTCAGTCTTGATGATGAATCCGACTTTTGAGATGGATCAATCGGCTTCCATGGGATAATTCCTTACCTCCATTCTCCGTCCCCCCTTTTCCTCCTGCTCTAATGTGTATTTATATGCTTTGGAATGCCTAGAAACCCTCAAAAGTGGCCTTTTCTGAATTGGACTTAAATTGGGCTCGGCAGGGACACGCCCGTGTGACATGGCCATCTGACGTGATTGCCAGTCCGTGCTCAATCTGTTAAATTGCACACGGCCGTGTGGGTCAATGGCCAAGCTGTGTGAATCGTGAAAGCCTTGGTCGACACCCTCGAAAGACATGGGCGTGTGAGCTGCCCGTGTGGCAAGGGTTAGGTCGTGTCATCTTCTCAATTTTGTCTGTTTTGTCCCCTTTTGGCTCATTTTTGGCTCCTTTTGACTCTTGGTGCTCTCCTGAGTACAAAACATCAAATCAAAGCATTAGGAGCATCGAATTCACCAATTCTAATGAGAAATCATCTATAAAATGCATTAAACATGGGGTAAAAATATGTATAATTTATGGTTTATCAAATACCCCCACACTTAAGCATTTGCTTGTCCTCATGCAAAATCCTCAACTCATAGTCAAAATAAATTCTCCTCAACTTATAATTCTTATCGATAATATCTCAAAATAATCTATAGGTAATCATACATTGAGAATCCAACTAAAAGAACATAAAAGTTTCAAACATTCTAAGTTGAGTATTTAATCATGCAAACATAGGTGTCTCTCCGCATCTAAGTAATTACCTTTGATTTAGAATATCATAGAGTTTCACATCCTCACTAAAGATTCACTCAAATCACTCGAGGTGTTTAAGGACAATAAATGAAACACTCAATAGCCAATAATGAAAAGTCATTACCATAGGCTTGCATGAAAATCAAATCTCCACCACTGTAATTTAAGATGATACATCAATCAAAAGGTCTTTAGAAGGTTGTAATGAGGCTTGGTTAGGGGGTGTGGTGACAAGCTGAAAGAAAGGGTTAGAATCGAGATTGACTTGAAAAGTTTCCTTAACTAGAAAAAAGAGTTAATCTCCACTTGCGTACAACAGAGCTTTTCTCAGAATATGAAATTACAGATATGTATACATAGTTTTTTTTTAAGAACAAGTTAAATAATATAGACTAAATATCAAGACAAAGCATAGCTAGGCAATCTATTCAATTGAAATCTCGACAAAAATAGGGATTAATTGAGGGGATTTTAACAATAATGGGTTAAAGGTTAATATTAAGGGTAATACAAGAATTGGTTTGTTGGGCTCAAGGGGGTTTACTAGGGGTTAATCGTGGAGGTAGGCTTTTCATGGCATGAGTGGGTTAATCCTAAGTGCCTTAATCATTTAGATATATCAAATCAAATGGTGTTGTCTCGACATGCATAATTAAGCAAGTTCTAGAATAACAGTTCAATACTGATGCAGTCAAAGCAATAACAAAAGTGAGCATGAAAGGATGAATAGATGGTCAAAAGGCTCAAAAATCTTACAAAAAATTATGGCTTTTTAATATTTAGACTTGTGAATTCTAATTCAAAGTAATACCTAGACTTGGGGAAACAACCTATAATTTTAATTTCTTAAAAATTAACTTATCATACTTGATTCTCTAATGTCTTAAAGTTTAAATAATCAATGCATAAATCCCTATGTTTTAATTCAAGATATATCAATCAAAATCATAAATCAATTAAAATTTATCCTAAATATGATATGAGAGTTTTTCATGAGAACAAGGTGATTATTCAGGGATTTTTCTGATAGTGAAATAAATACCCCCCACACTTAAGATGTACATTGCCCTCAATGTACAAAGATAGATGTTAGAGAATAAAAATAAGATAGGGAGAGAAGTGAAACTTCCTGTATGATGAATTCCTCGAACTAGAGTTTTGGAGAGTGATAGGTTTGAGAGTGGAGGAGGATACTCTGGCAGTCGTAGAGGTTCATTAGGCCATAAGTCCTGCGCCAAAAGAATATTATATCTAGTGGTAGCTATGGTCGTGGTCGAGTAGGACATGGCAATTGTGGAGAACCTTCCCCGGTATAGTTGTAGTTCCTATGTGATGATGAGCTTAGGAGCTCTATATAACTGTGATAAAATCAGGAACTTTTTTCGGAGATATTAGGAAGAATAAGGACTCGAAAAGAAATAACTGAAATAATAATAATAAAATAAAAAAATCTAAAATCTAAGAAAAATAAAAATTAGTTTCGATAAAAATTAAAAACATAAAATAATAAATAAATATTTCTAAACATCTTCATCGCTGGATGGTTCGTGAGGTGGGACTGGCGATGAAATGTGGATGTGCTGACAAATCTGCTGTAGAATAACATCAATGTTGTCAAATCATTGAAAGTACTGCTACTCGAATCAAGTGAGGCACTAAGAGATGTCAGCATATGAAGCTGCCGCATGAACTGGACGAGAGGGTGGCCGGGATAGGGATTAGGAAGTGGAGAAGGGTGGATTCCGGATAGAGTTTTGAAAAGGGGAAGAAGATGAACAGTGGTTTGCTTATATAGGGGAGGTTCACACGGCCTAGGGCCACACCTGTGTACTTTGAGGGTGAGCCCGTGTTTTTTGAATTTTATGGGTTAGGTCGTGCTCAGCTACTACCCCACACCCGTGTGTCTTGGGTGTGTGTCGAACACGGTAATGTCGCACGGCCGTGCCTAGCTTTGTTCGCTTCTCCCACGCCCGTGTGTTATGGTAGCATGCCCGTGTATTATTGTACATGGCTAAACAGCAGACATGCCCGTGTCGAAGAAACAGAATCGAGCCTTGTCCCTGGCACGCCCGTGGTTTTCCATTCCCACGTCTGTGGTCACTCATGAAGTTCATCCACGGCCATGTCGCACAGCCGTGGGGATGTATCACATCCCGTGTTTTGGGGAAATCATGTACCCTATTTTCACATGGCCGTATCGCACGGCCGTGTTACCATCCATATCGCACGGCCGTGTTACCGGCCGTGTGGTGCTGGGAACCTATGCTTCAAATACTCTATTAGTGACCTAAATGTTTAAAACTTGAATTTAAAATAATTTAAAATCATTAGTACTCGGGTTGCCTCCTGAGAAGCGCTTGTTTATAGTCTAAGCTCGATTGTTACGTTGTTAATATAATCAGGGCGGTTTGTGGAGTCGTAGCTCCTCTCCATCGACTTTAAAATCCTCACCATTATAAAGTTTGAGACGGTGTTCGTTTACTTTGAAAGTACCATATGATGGGTGACTTACCTCTATCGTGCCATATGGATGAACAGATTGAATTACGAAGGGTCCTGACCATCGTGATTTTAGTTTCTCAGGAAACAATTTGAGTCTTGAGTTGTATAGAAAGACAAGATCTCCAACTTCAAATTGTTTTTGTTGATTTAAACGAACATCATGGCGCTGCTTTGTTGCTTCCTTGTACAGGCGTGAATTTTCGTATGCATTGTCTCGCCATTCATCTAGCTCGTTCAGCTGCATCAACGTGTTTTTTCCTGCAAGTTTGGGATCAAGGTTTAGAAATTTAATAGCCCAAAAAGCTTTATGCTCTAATTCGAATGGGAGATGACAACTTTTTCCATAAACAAGTCTGTAAGGTGATGTCCCTACAAGAGTCTTAAAAGTGGTTCTGTAAGCCCGTAAGGTATTTTTGTTGCCCAGTCTTTTCTGTTTGATTCTACTATTTTTTCAATGATCTATTTGAGTTCTCGGTTTGCTACTTCAACTTGTCCATTAGTTTGAGGATGGTATAGGGTGGCTATTCTATGATGAACTCCGTATTTTTTAAGGGTTTTGTCAAATTGGGTATTACAAAAATGAGTGCCCCTATCACTGATAATTGCTCTAGGTGTTTCGAATCTCGAAAATAGTTTTTTAGGAAAACGTACTACCACTCTAGCATCATTAGTAGGTAGAGCTTGGGCTTCTACCCATTTGGACATGTAGTCGACTGCTACTAAGATGTATTTATTTCCGAATGAACTAGGGAATGGGCCCATGTAATCGATACCCCACACGTCAAATATTTCACAAGAAAGCATATAGTTTTGAGGCATTTCATCACGTTTAGATATGTTACTTGTCTGTTGGCATTTTTCACATAAAGTAACATACCTGATAGCGTCTTTGAATAACGAAGGCCAATAAAAACCTGATTCAAGTATTTTGTGTGCGGTCTTAGTTCCATTATAGTGTCCTCCAGTTGGCCCTGAGTGGCAATGTTCCAATATTTTTGATATTTCTGATCCTATAACACATCTTCTAATGACTTGATCTGCACATCTGTGAAATAGAAATGGATTGTCCCAAAAGTAGTTTTTCACATCATTAAAGAATCGCTTCTTTTGCTGGTGTGTTAACCCTTTTAGGATAATGTTAGCAGCTAAAAAATTCACGATCTGCAAACCAAGGTACCTCGGAGTTAGATATAGCAAAAAATTGTTCTTCAAGGAACGAATCATTTATTTCCACGTCATCTAGTTCTCTGGTATTGGATTTCTCGAGCTTGGACAGATGATCAGCCGCGAGATTTTCAACTCCTTTCTTGTCCTAAATTTCCAAGTCAAATTCCTGAAAAGGAGAATCATTGAATGAGTGGAGGTTTTGCATCGGTTTCAGTTAAAAGATAGCGAAGGGCAGAATGGTTAGTGTAAAAAACAACTTTAGACAATATGAGATATGATCGAAATTTATCAAAAGCAAAAACCATAGCTAGTAACTCTTTTTCCGTAGTAGTATAGTTTTCTTGTGCAGCCGTTAAGGTTTTGCTGGCGTAATAGATAGGCTGAAAATGCTTGTCTCTTCGCTGTCCCAGTATTGCACCTACTGCAAAATCACTCACACCACACATTAGTTCAAATGGCAAGTTCCAATCAGGTGCAATTATGATTGGAGCATTAATTAATTTATCCTTTAAAGTATTAAATGCTTCTAAACATTCCTGATCGAAGTTAAAAGGTAAATCTTTTTCTAGCAATTTAGTTAAAGGCTTAGCTATTTTAGAAAAATCCTTAATGTATCTTTTATAAAAACCAGCATGTCCTAAAAAGCTTCTAATAGCCTTAACTGAACTAGGGGGTGGTAATTTTTCGATTGTCTCTATTTTAGATTTATCCAGCTCAATCCCTTTACTAGAAATTTTATGCCCTAGTACAATACCTTCTTGAACCATGAAGTGACATTTCTCCCAGTTGAGCACAAGGTTTGTTTCCTCACATCTTATTAAAACTCATTTTAAATTTTTAAGGTAGAGATGGAAAGAGTTATCGAATAACAAAAAATCATCCATGAAGACTTCCATGATATCTTCCACGAGTTCGTCGAATATGGCTATCATACAGCGCTGAAAAGTAGCAGGGGCATTACATAATCCAAAAGGCATTCTACAATAAGTGAACGTACCATATGGGCATGTGAATGTCCTCTTTTCTTGATCTTCAGGAGCTATTGGGATTTGGAAGTAACCAGAGAGCCCGTCTAGGAAGCAGTAATACATGTGTCCGGATAATCTTTCTAACATTTGGTCAATGAATGGCAAGGGGAAGTGATCTTTTCTTGTGGAGTCATTCAGTTTCCTGTAGTCTATGTAAACTCTCCATCCTGTAACCGTTCTTGTTGGGATTAATTCATTCTTCTCGTTGGTCACAATCGTCATGCCTCCTTTTCTGGGGACAACCTGCACTGGACTTACCAAGAACTGTCAGAAATAGGATAAATAATTCCAACATCTAGAAGTTTTATTACCTCAGCTTTTACAACTTCATTCATGTTGGGGTTTAGACGTCTTTAAGCTTGCATACATGGTTTGTATTCATCTTCAATTAAAATTATGTGGGTGCAAAAAGAAGGACTGATTCCTTTAATGTCAGAAATTTTCCATGCTATGGCCTTCTTATGTTCTTTTAATACTTGGATTAATTCCTCTTTCTCCTTGGGCTGCAAATTAGAAGCAATAATAACTGGTAATGTAGAATTATTTCCAAGGAATGCATATTCTAAATGGTTTGGTAATTGTTTAAGTTCCAGTTTGGGAGGCTCCTCAATCGAGGGTTTTTGCTTAAGTTCATCGTTTATCTTAATACCCTCATATTCTCCTTGTCTTGATGGATGGTCATTAGGTTCCTCACCTATCTCCTCGTCTTGAGCTGGATACGATTCTGTCGTCTCCTCTTGTACAATTTCCTGACAAGAGTCTTGAGTAATATGATCAATAGAGTCAACGAAATAACATGAATCATCCTGTTCCCAAGAGAATCTCATACCATCATAAATTTTAAAGATCGTTTCCTCGTCACCTACTCTAAGTACCAATTTACCGTCACCCACGTCAATCACGGCTCTAGTAGTGGCTAGGAATTGGCGCCCTAAAATTAAAGGTACTTCCACATCTTCATCCATGTCAAGCACAACAAAATTAATAGGGAATATAAATTTATCTACTTTTACGAGTACGTCTTCTATAATACCCCTGGATATTTAATAGATCTATCGGCTAATTGAATACTCATCCTAGTGGGTTTAGGTTCCCAAGACCAAGTTGTTTGAACATTTTATAGGGCATCAAATTAATACTAGCGCATAAATCAGCTAGTGCTTTTTTAATATTCAGATTACCAATTAAGCAAGGGATAGTAAAACTTCCTGGATCTTTTAGTTTGGTTGGCAGCTTATTTTGAAGTATGGTGGAGCATTCCTCATTGAGTTCTACTGTAGATAAGTACTCGAACTTCCTTTTATTTGTTAAAAGCTCCTTCAAAAATTTTGCGTATGTAGGCATCTGCGAGATAGCTTCAACAAACGGTAAGTTGTTATGTAATTACTTAAAAAGTTCAAGAAACTTACCGAATTATGCATCAATGCGATCTTTTTTTAATTTTTTTGGATATAGAACCAGTGGTGTATATTCCTCCGGCACTGGTTTGTCACTATTTTCAGGTTTTTCTTCCCTCCTTTCGCTTTCCACGGCTTCTTGTGCTAACTTCTTTTCAAATTCTGCTAACACTTTCCCACTCCTTAGTGTAACCGCTTTGACATGCTCTCTTGATTTGGTATTACTAAATAAATTTCCTGGTGGTCTTTCCGAAATTATTTTGGAAAGCTGGCTTATCTTAGTTTCGAGTTCTTAGATCGATGCTTGTTGATTTTTAAGTGTTGTCTCGTTATTTTGGAAACGGGTTTCTGACACTGATATGGATTTTGAGAGCATCTCCTCAAGGTTTGATTTTTTCTCTTGTTGATAAGGCGGCTATTGAAAACCCTGAGGATTCTGTGGCTTTTGATTCCCTTGACCACCCCAGGAGAAATTTGGGTGGTTCCTCCAACCTGCATTATAAGTATTACTATATGGGTTATTTTGAGATCGGAAGTTATTGTTACCCATATAGTTGACTTGTTCTTCTTCATTTGTAAGATTGAAGGATTGGTGTTCTGTATGTACACCTCCGCCACTTGAGTCACACCTCATTACTGGATGTACCTGCGTAGAACCAAGTAAACCGTCAATCTTTTTATTGAGAAGTCTTACCTAATTTGAGAGCATGGTGACTGAATCGATTTTATAAACACCGGCTGTTTTCGTTGGCTTTGTCCTAATACTTGCCACTATAGTTATTCAATGACATCTCCTCTATAAATTCATAGGCATCTTCCGGTGTTTTATTGTTGATGGTTCCGCCAGCAGCTGCATCAACCATTTGTCGAGTCGAGGGATTCAGCCCATTGTGGAATGTTTGTACTTGAAGCAAAAGCGGTAACCCATGGTGAGGGCACCTTCTCAGTAAGTCCTTGTGTCTCTCCCATGCATCGTAAAGTGTTTCTAAATCCATCTGCACAAAAGAAGAGATATCATTACGTATTTTAGCCGTTTTAGCTGACGAAAAATATTTTAGTAAAAATTTCTCGGTCATTTGTTCCCAAGTAGTGATAGACCCTTGTGATAACGAGTTCAACCATTGTTTAGCTTTGTTTCTCAGTGAAAAGGGAAACAATCGAAGACGTATGGCATCATAAGAAACGCCATTGATTTTAAATGTATCGCAAATTTCCATAAAGTTCGCTAAGTGAGCGTTGGGATCTTCATCCTGCAAACCATCAAACGAAACAAACTGTTGTATCATCTAAATAGTGTTAGGCTTTAATTCAAAAGTATTTGCAGCTACAACAGGTCTGACTATGCTAGATTCAATTCCTGTTAAAGAAGGTTTAGCATAATCATAAATAGTACGTGGAGTAGGATTTTGATTAGCCGAAGTTGCAGGAGGTAGCTGATTGCTTTTGTTTTCAGCCATCCCGTCGGTTGGGGGTCGAGTATCATCTTCTCGCTCGTTCTCCGTGTATCGTAAGCTACGCCTTATTTCTCTTTGATTTCTACGAACTGTACGATCGATTTCTTCGTAAAAAAGTAATGGTCCTGACGAGTTTCTTCTAGTCATAAACTATAAAAACCTACTAAGAGAAAAAATAAGTAAATAAATAATAATAATAATAAACTAAAATTAAATTACAAGAAAAATAAATGACTAAAGTAATAAAAATTTAGCGTTCCTAATATTTTGGATCCCTAGCAACGGTGCCAAAAACTTGATCGCGTGATTCGTAACAAGTAATAAATATTTATAATGAAGATCAAACCTAGACTAACTATTATCACGAAAAAAAGGCAAGCGCACCATCGAACAATAGTATAGTGATGGCAAGACCAGGATATCGTACCCAAGGGAATCAAAAGTACTAGTAATGGCTGTCTTATTATTATATAGCCTAAAAATAATGGGGTTTTGTTTTAATTAACTAATTAAACTAAGAACGCACAGAGAAAAGAATTGGGGAATTACTTTTGGGAAAGTCGATTAAATGAAGACAATACCTAAGGAAAAATCCACCTAGACATTACTTGTTATTCTGGCTCCGAATTGGACGATTTATTCATTCAACTTGTTTCGTAGAGATCCCTAAGTTATGCTATTATCCCGATTCAAGACTAATAACGTCTAATCCCTAGATTGAATAACCGAGACTTTTCTCTAATTAACACTCTAGGTTTTCATTAACTCGATCTATAGATCCCTTTATTAGGTTTCACCCTAATCCGGCAAAATCTTGGCACCCTATTTCTAGGCGTGCAATCAACTCTGCTTAATTATGACAAAATTACTCTTAGACAGGGTCTATTCCTCCTTTGAATAAGAGCATCTCTTGAATCAGTATCCTGGGATATCGAAACAAGAATTAGGAACACAAAATTAAGAACAACTTAAATATTTATCATACGATTCAGAAAATAATAACAAGATTCGTCTTAGGTTTCATTCCCCTTAGGTATTTAGGGGATTTAGTTCATAACTAAATAAGAAAACATCTCAGAAGAATAAAGAATACAAAACATAAAGAAAACCCACAACTCCTGAAGGGAAATTGAAGAGAGATCTTCAGTCTTGAAGATGAATCCGGCTTTTGAAATGGATCGATCGGCTTCCTTGGGGTAATTCCTTACCTCCCTTCTCCGTCCCCCCTTTTCCTCCTCCTCTAGTGTGTATTTATATGCTTTGGAATACCTAAAAACCCTCAAAAGTGGGCTTTTTTGAATTGGATTTAACTTGGGCCCGACAGTGACACGCCCGTGTGACATGGCCATCTGACGTGATTGCCAGGCTGTGTTCGATCCGTTAAATTGCACACGGCCGTGTGGATCAATGGCCAAGCCGTGTGAATCGTGAAAGCCTTGGTCGACACCCTCAAAAGACACGGGCGTGTGAGCTGCCCATGTGGAAAGGCTTAGGCTGTGTCATCTTCTCGATTTGGTCTGTTTTGTCCCTCTTTGGCTCATTTTTGGCTCCTTTTGACTCTTTGTGCTCTCCTGAGTACAAAACATGAAATTAAAGCATTAGGTGCATCGAACTCCCCAATTCTAATGAGAAATCATCTATAAAATGCATTAAACATGGGGTAAAATATGTATAATTTACGGTTTATCACTTAGATAAAAGGGGATACCTATGATTTTATGATTAAAATGCTCAACTTGGATTGTTTGAAACTTTGATGTTCTTTTAGTTGAATTCTCAATATATGATTACTTGTGTTTACTTCGATACATTATTAGTGAGAATTACAAGTTGAGAATAATTTATTTTAATTGAGGATAAGCAAATGCTTAAGTATTGGGATATTTGATAAACCATAATATATACATATTTTCACCCCATGCTTGGCATATTTTTGGAAGGATTATCATAAGATTTAATGAATTTGATGCTCTTAATCCATTAATTTCATGTTTTATACTCAGGAGAGCTTAGGATAGCAAAAAGAACAAGAAACGGGCTAAAAACAGACAAATTGGGCCTAATTCAGTGTTTCACACGACCTAGGCACTTCCACACGGGTAATCCACATACCTATATGAGGCACATGGGCAGGCCATATGCTTGTGTGTCATGACCGTGTCAACTAAGAACCAACTCAGAATATCACATGGATTGAGCACGTTCACAAGGGCGTGGCACACAGCCATGTCCCTATCAAGCCCAAGACTAATTCTACTCAGAAAAGACTAATTTTGAGGGTTTTGAAGCATTCCAAAGTCCATATAAACACCCTAGAAGAGGATTAAAGGGGGACAGACAGAGTAAAAGGTAGGAAATACTCAAGGATAGCCATCAGAATCAGCTCGAAAGTAGGATCTACTTAAAGATTGAAGATCTCCACTCAATTTCCTTAGAAGTTCTTTGGGTTTCTTTATGTTTTGTTGTTTTCCCAATTTTGAGATGTTTTCCATTATCATGAACTAAACTCCCTAAATACCTAAGGGAGATGAAACCTAAGATGAATCTTATTACTATTTGAATTATATGATAAATACTTGTTCTTATTCTTAATTGTGAGTTTTAACCCTTGCTTTAATATTCCAGGATATTAATTCAGGTTTTTGATGTGCTTATTCAATGGAGCAAAAGTCCTTATTTAAGAGTAGATCATTCATAATTAAGCGGAGTTGCATGCAATCCTAGAGATAGGACAACATAAATCTGCAGGATTAGAGTTAAATCTAATAAGGGAATCCATTGATCAAGTTAATGCAACAATAGGGGTTTTAATTGGAAAGAGATTTTGATTAATCAACCTAGAGTCAGTTGTTTTTAGTCTCGAGAGAGATATTAACATAAATCGTGGATTTCTACGGATTAAGTCAAGTGAATAAATCGTCTAATTTAGAAGTAATAAGTGAAGTCTAGGTGGATTCTTCCTTGGGTATTGTCTCCTCCATCAGTTTTCCAAAAGTCTTTTCCAAGTTTAATCTCTGTCGTAATCTTAGTTAATTAGATAATTAGTCTTAGATAAAACACTCTCTTAATTTATAGGTCAGATAATAAAAAGATAGTAATTACTAGTACTTTTAGTCCTCATGGATACGATATTTTCGATCTCACCATAACTATACTACTATTCGATAGGTGCACTTGCCTTAACTCAAATTTTTAGTTAGTTTCACGATCATCATGTGATGACTCCTGATCATTTTAAATATGTTTTTCATATAGTAATGTCATCCAACCAAGCTAGAGCCAAATCTGATGAAGTTGAAAGCAATGCTTCAGCTTCAGTTTAAAGAGTTGTGTCTGCATCTGTCTGGTAGTGAAAGGCCCGTGTCTAAAGGCCGAAGTAAGGAGGAAAAACAAGCCTTCTTTCAAATGATGAATGAATGGTTTACCTAGTACTTGAGAACAAACCCTGCTGTACAATGACCTCCCCTACCTACTCCTCAACCGGTTCTTAAGGTACCACAGGGTGCCAAACTTGTTAGAATTGGTATGCCTACAATAGATAAAATCTGCAAGCATGGGGAGGAAGAATTTAGAACTACCATGGATGATAATCCAGAAAGGGCTGAGTTTTGGCTAGAAAATACTATTTAGGTTTTTGAAGAACTATCCTGCACACCTGCTGAATGTTTGAAATGTGTAGTATCTCTACTGAAGGATACAACTTATCATTGGTGGAATACCATAACTTCAGTTGTACTGAGAGAAAATGTTACATGGGAAATCTTCCAGGTTGAATTCAGGAAGAAGTATGTTAGTTAGAGGTTCATGGACTAGAAAAAGAAAGAATTCCTAGAGCTTAAACAAGGAAACGTGACTGTATCTGAATATGAACTGGAATTTGTTCGGTTGAGAAAGTATGCTAAGGAATGGGTTCTAACCATACCTGAAATGTGTAAACGCTTTGAAGAGGGTTTAAATGAAGACATTAAATTGTTGATTGGAATTCTCGAGATAAAAGAATTTGCAATGTTAGTTGATCGAGCCCACAAAGTTGAGAAATTGAGTAAAGATAAAAGACAAGCTGAAAGAGAGGCTCGGTTTTTTGGAAAAAGAACTATGAGTAAGTCACAATGATTTACTTCTAAGAAGTTAAAGAAGTATTAAGATCGAGTTACCACCTCTACGGGATATTCTGGAAGAGAGCGGGGCTCTCAACGTTCTAACCCAAGGTCTTCGTCTCCATTTGTGACCAGTGTGGGTAGTGTTGGTAACCCCAAACTGAAATGTAAACATTGTAACAAATTTCATCATGTGGAATGTCAGTCTAGAACTGGAGCTGGTTTTAGATGTGGATCACTTGAGCATTTTCTAGAGATTGTCTAGAAAGAGTTGAAAAGGAGATAGAAGTAGCTCCGAAGCTGATTAATCCTGTCTCGAGGGGCAAACCACCCCGCCATCTTGGTAATGTTAGTGGTAGTTGAGGTACTACCAAGGATATAGCTATTAGATCTGAGGCACAAG
The DNA here is from genome assembly GCF_007990345.1 of Gossypium hirsutum. Lineage (NCBI taxonomy): Eukaryota > Viridiplantae > Streptophyta > Magnoliopsida > Malvales > Malvaceae > Gossypium > Gossypium hirsutum. Next base: position 29,573,293 of record NC_053424.1, read on the forward strand.
CACCTGCAATAACATATGCTATTTGTGCCAGAGAAGATGCCTCTATGCCAGACATCATTACTGGTACATTTTCTCTACTTGATACTGATATTAATGCATTGATTGATCCTGAGTGCGGCCTAGAAGTATTGGGCCTTGAGTGCGGGTCCGTAAGGAGGTTGTATATAGGTATTTAATTGTGCAATGAAATAACACAATTAAATGTTTGCCTTAGTGGTTAATGGCTTTGAGAAGTGTTGGAGAAATCTTGGGTTCAAACTTGGGCTTTAGCAAAAATTTTGGTATTAAGTGAAAAAAACCTGGATGCTTGGATGAGGGCCTTTTAAATTATTGTGGTAAATATATGACACAAAGAAGCATGTAGTCTAGTGGTTGTGGCGTCATTAAGGTTGTATGGGAGCCTGGGTTCAAGTCTCGGCTTTTGCAATTTATTTTGGTTTTTTAAGGGAACCTGAACTTTGTCCTTTAGACCTTATAATTAATGGGGGATAAAATATGACACAAAAAGCCTTGTGGCTTAGTGGCAAGAAGCGTGTGGAGCATCTGAGGGGAGGCATGGGTTCGAAACCCATGGCAAGCAAGGAGCATTTATTTTGCTAACAGGGGGCGGCAAGAGTTGGTGTTGAATTTAAACTCTGATGTTGGAGGGATCCCACATCGGGAAGCTAATATAAGAGTGCATGCGAAGCTGGCTATAAATAGAGGGAACCATGAGGAGAGTAAAGGTACCTTTTTTGGCTGATCCCTTTCATTGTATGGCGTGCTCGTTTGGGTTGGGCATCGGCTAAGAGTGCTCGGAGCTTGGATTAACTCCAGTCGCCAATTAGGTGTGTATTTTCTCGCTACTCTAGCTGTAGGATGGCTACTTTGGGCTGCGATGGGCCGAAAGGGGTCATGTGGGCCTAATGGGCCTACGGGCCCAATTGGATAAGTTGTTTGATTGTGTAGTAAATATTGGACTAGGCTAGGTGAATCTCATATTTGAGGTTAGATTTGGGCTAAAAGGGCCACACGCGCGTGTGGGCCCATTTGGGCCGAGAATAGGCTTTAGGTCCATTCGTATTGTTATCCCTGTTTAGAATACTCTAGTTTACCAAATTACTGAAATACCCTCGATTTGTAAAATTACCATTTTACCCTCGATTTATAGAATTACCGTTTCACCCTCGATTTACAGAATTACCATTTTACCCTCGATTTATAGAATTACAATTTTACCCTCGATTTACAAAATTATCGTTTTACCCTCGATTGTGAAATTACTAAAATACCCCTGTAGGATAGAATTACCAAAATACCCCTACTTTGTAAAATTACCAAAATACCACTGGTTTGTGAAATTACCGAAATACCCTCAATTTGTAAAATTACCAAAATACCCCTGACTTTCTAAAAATTATAAAAATACTATTGGTTTACAAAATTATTGAAATACCCTTAATTTGTAGATTTACCAAAACACCCTTATAGGATGAAATGACTAAAATACCCCTAATAGGTAAAAAGACCGTAAAGCCCCTATAGGGTAAAGTGACCGTAATACCCTTGTATGGTAAAATGACGAATATGCCCTTATGTTCCGTATGACTGATGTGCTTAGGATTTACATATATTGATTTTGGAATAGTTAAGTTTGAGTGACAGGTGGTGGTTATCGTAAGTGATTGATTATGGAAACGTTTCAACTTCAACCCGTAACAGGTGTGTACTAACCCTCGTAATAGCTTAGATTAATATTTGCTGAGAAGCCGAAATGCTAAAATACCGGTATTTCGGGAACTTGTGATTTTGCCTTTACTTAAAGTGCGATAGATACGATATGATCGGTGGTTGGATCGATGGAACAGGTAAGAGCACAATTTTGTGCACGATGGTAAGTTGGGCCTCAACGGGCTGGAATTGGGCCCAATGGGCTTTCGGGCCCATTTGGGTAAAATTGATAGAAAATGGAATTTGGAAAAGTTGCATGATAAAACAGTTAGTACTGTTGTAAAATTTGGATTAAGCAGGCTTAGTGGGCTAAATCGGCATTTGTAACGCCCCGTACCCGAGACTGTCGCCGGAGTCGAACACGAGGTGTTAACAGACTTAATTCATTACTTAAACAACTCATACAATTTATTTTAAAATTTCTAGACAAGCTGGCTAACTGCCTCACAGTCGCTTTAAAGATTCGTATCTCGAGTTCCAAAACTCAAAATTAAGATCCATAAATTTTCACTGAAACTAGACTCATATATCTATCTACTAATTTTTTTCTAGAATTTTTTGTTGATCCAATTAGTACAGTTTATTAGTTAAAATCTCCCCTGTTTCAGGGTTTGACTGCTCTGACCTCTATGTATTACGAATCAGATTTCTCTCTGTACAGAATTTCAATGACTATGAAATTTGTTTCTATTAAAACTAGACTCAATAAGGAATCTTTCCATATAAAGCATGAATTCTAATTATATTTCTAAAACTTATGGTGAATTTTCAAAATCAGAATAGGGGATCCAGAAATCGCTCTGGCCCTATTTCACAAAAAATTAAACATCTCATAAAATATAGGTCATATACCTGTTTTGCTTCTTCCATATGAAAATAGACTCATCAAATTTCGATTCCATAACTTATTCATTATTTAATTCCATTTCTACTATTTTTAGTGATTTTTCAAATTCACGTCACTACTTCTGTCTGAATCTATTTTATGGTAAATTTTACCTATTTCATGGTTTCCATGGATTAGCTAGCAATTTGACATACATAACACCAAATATGATCATAATTAGCCATTCCAATGGCTAATCATTACCAAGTATTTTTATACCACTCAATAATCATATCATAAGACCATATATACAAAATGATTATAATGATGTACATGCCATACTCAAAATATACAAGTCATTATGCCAAGATGGTATACGGTTAGTGTGAGCGTGCCTCCGACCATTCCCGATTTCCGAGCTAGCTTGTCAAAACTACAAGGAATGGAAAGGAGGATGTAAGCATAAATGCTTAGTAAGTTCACATGCAAATAGCAAGTAACATAACCATATAAGCAAACATAAAACATCATTTGCATAATCATCACCAAGACATTCATATAACATTTTCATTTATCATCTTACCATATTGTTGTTATATCGAGTTTTCAACCCGAGGGTTAAGTACATACCTGTTCAATGTATCCATTTCACAACACTTACCAATACGTCCCTTTCATATTGAGTATTCCTCCATTTGAGTAGAACTTTACCCGTTGAACACATCAGAATATAATTCGGATACATGGAAAGTTTGCACATAAGTGCCACATATGTAGCCAAGCTACTATGTAACCCGCCCATAAGCGAACTCGGACTCAACTCAACTAGCTCCGGCATTCGCATCCATGAGTGAACTCGGACTCAACTCAACGAGTTCGAATGCCTAGTTACATCTCACGAACTCGGACTCAACTCAACGAGTTCGGGCATTTGCATCCATAAGTGAACTCGGACTCAACTCAACGAGCTCGGATGCTCAACCATCCTAGTGACATGGCACTTGTATCCTAATCCATTCCTAAGGTTCAACGGGACCTTTTTCACAATCATGTGCCTCAACCATCTTCTACGGAATGCCGATACCGATACTCGGTAGTATTTCACATTTTCCAAGTATATCACATAATTTGACATATTTTCAAACAATTGCCACAAGTATGATATTTCATAATAATTATCATATCATTTAAATAACATTAAAACATTTAAAATAATAACTATGTTACCAACATTTACATATGAACTTACCTCGTATACGAAAATGGCTACTTTTACCATTTCGTCCACAACTTGGTATTTTTTCCCATTTTAGCCCGAATTTTAGTTTCCCTTGCTCTATCATTTAAAATATAGCCTAATTCGGACTCACATTATTCAAATTGACCCAAAATCATATTTTGGAAAAATTACAATTTTGCCCCTAAACTTTTGCATATTTACACTTTTGCCCCAAAGCTCGTATATTAAACTTCAGCCTATTTTCTTATGTTTTATGACATTCTGATCATTTTTCCCTTCTATGGCAACATCAAATTCTCACTCTAACATGTACTTATGACTATTAGGTATTTTTACCGATTAAGTCCTTTTGCTCGTTTTCACTTAAAACCGAGTAGCACAAGTTGTCTAACATAATTTAAAACCTCATATTCTATTATAAAACATAAAAATACACAAATTTCACCTATGGGTATTTTTCCAAATATAAACCCTAGGTTAAATTATTGCTAGCATAAGCTTAATCGAGCTACCGGGACTACAAAAACGTAAAGAACTTGAAAAACGGGGCTAGAATGGACTTACAATCGAGCTTGGAAGCTTGAAAAACCCTAGCCATGGTTTCTCCTTGCTATATTCGGCCATGGGGTTGAAGATGAGCAAAATTGGCTTTTAATTTTGTATTTTAATTCATTTTACCCCTAAATGACCAAAATGCCCTTACTACTAAACTTTCCAAAAATTCCATCCATGTCCAATTTTTGTCCATAGACTTATAAATTGGTAAAATTTCTATTTAAGACCTCCTAATTAATATTTCAAAACAATTTCATACTAGAAACTTCTAGAATCCAAGTTTTGCAAATTATTCGATTTAGTCCCTAATTTCAATTTAAGCAGTTTATGCATAAAATTTCTTCACGAAATTTTCACAAAATCATGCAATCATATCATAGACCTTAAAATAATCATAAAATAATTATTTCTATCTCGGATTTTGTGGTCACGAAACCATTATTCCGACTAGGCCCAAAATCAGGATATTACAACTCTCCCCCCCTTTAGGGATTTTCGTCCCCGAAAATCTTACCAGAAAAGTGGTCTTCACTTAGATTCCTCAATTTCATATTCGGTGCTGAAGAACTTTCACTCAGGCGGTGCCTCCAATATATCTCATTAATTTCTCATATATTTTGAATGTTTACGAACTCATCTCTTAATTGTTCTTAAATTTTCAACCCTTCTCCGTTTCCCTTGTCATCTTGACATAAAACCAGATCTCAATTTGGTTAATGGAGACTAGAATTCCAAGAAATTCAACAATCAAAAAGACCTGAAATTCCATGAATCTGATGAGTAGGAATTCATTCAATACCGATATGATTTATTGATCTCGCCAAACATTTAACAATAGGATACATCACATTTTCCTCTTTCCGCCATGGAAATAATTCTGATATGGCCCCAAGAATAATCCTTCTCATTTCCATCCCAATATCAACACTGGCAAGGATAACTTTGATAGATCCCAATGCTCAGCTTTAACCTCTTTAACAACTCAGATTTTATGTAACATCGAATGCTCTAAACTATCACATTACCTCACTGTCTTGAAACACATCACAATTCATACAACAGTACATTACTGAAAGTCAGGAAGTCTTTGCTCTATGTAGACTAGTCTAGTTCAGACGCTTCGGTTACCGATATTCTCATCTATCCGAACTCTGTCACCATGTAATAAACTTTTCAGCTTTCACAAGATGAAAACCTTATCATTCGTAGTGACTTTAACTAATATCCAACTCTTTCTAATAAATATACACTTCTTGTTCAGACTATTTACTCTTTTATCTGTACAAAATGAAATTCTATTATCAGACTTGAGAAAAATAATCCTGACATAATTGTCACTAGAAATCTTTCAAATAAATAATTCACCATACCGACTGAAACTCGCGCTTTTATCACTTATGCCTTTACTGATGTCAAATCCTTACACAGAAATTAGAAAAATCCCAATACTAAAATCACCACATTACCAAGATCAAATTAGAAGTATAGTCATATTTGACATGATTATCACGAGCTGAAGAACGCACTTCCAACATGAGTCTTAATTGACAAATTATGGAACAAAGATAACAAGGAAACCGAATAAAGAAATCGAAGATAGAGAAACCCAGAATAAATAAATCTAGAATAAAGAGATCCAGGATAAAGAAACCCAAGATATGATACTATGCCGGAGAATCGAAAACCAAACTCATAGAAAAAATACAGAATACCCCGATAATTCTTCAAAGAAAGAAAGTCCAAAAGAAAACATCATTTAATCCCACTGGAATCAAATATAACAAGAACAATATATCTTCCCATACATATATATCAGATGAAGCATCAAGTAGAAGAAACAGAAACATAGTATCTTACGTATTCTCTCATCAATTCTTATCAGATGAAATGAAATAGAATACCCGATGAAATAGAGCAATATAAATTATAAACCAGTCAGACTACCAATGCTTTCATCCAACACCAGAATTAGAAGACATTCCCATATAACAAGAATTTCTTCAGAAGATCAATAGCCATAGAAATATTTCTAAGAACGGGTAAACACATAGAACATCTCAAAAGAGACTGCTAAATCTGTCCAGTCATAACTATCACACTCAGATAGTTCACATTTCAAATATCATTTCCCCAACTAGTTCTGCCATCACAAATTTCATATTAAACCATTCACTAAAGAAGGCCAGTTCTGAATAAATTTTGATTTACACTTTTCTCGACCTTGCACCTGAGTAATTCGATTTACCAAAGAGAATTCCTTCTCTAACTGGGACAATGCATAATTCCAATAATCTTTATATCAATCCGATACTTTACTGGCTCTGACTTTACTTATCCATTCATTTAATTAATTTAATTCATGCTCATGACATCATATAAGGCCAAACAAACATAGATATTTGCATCACAATCACAGCTTTCATTTCGTGCATCATCGTGTACATATCATTACAATCATATAATTCAGTCCAACAATTTAACATAGATAAGTTCATTTCATTATAATCCTTTATCTCATAAAAATTATATATCATTAACATTCATCAACATTCGATGTCCAAATCAAGACAAGGACATTTTCATTCGTATAATAATATTATGACTTTTATTCATACCTCTACTACTTTCTATTTATTCCGTTTATCTTATCAAGTAAGCCATATACACTACATCATATGAGCATTAAGCAAATATGAATATTTATCACATATGTATCATAAACCTTTATTCGTACTTTTCTGAACCAATACTTATCATAATCATAATTTTACTCAGATACCTTCACATAACATTGAACATGGTCGGCGCAGCTCGGTTGAAGAGCACCCTGTCTAAATAAGACTGTACTCATACGCGTCGGAAGACATCACACTATCACAGATAAGTGGCATGTATAGCTAAACTTTTACACATGTTAAGTTAGTCTGAGAACCGACTAAACCTGCTCTGATACCACCAAATGTAAAGCCCCGAACCCGAGACCGTCGACAGAATTGAACACGAGGTGTTAACAGACTTAATTCATTACTTAAACAACTGATACAATTTATTTTAAAATTTTCAGACAAGCTGGCTAACTGCATCACAGTCGCTTTAAAGATTCGTATCTCGAGTTCCAAAACTCAAAATTAAGATCCGTAAATTTTCACTGAAACTAGACTCATATATCTATCTACTAATTTTTTTCTATAATTTTTTGTTGATCCAATTAGTACAGTTTATTAGTTAAAGTCTCCCCTATTTTAGGGTTCGACTGCTCTGACCTCTCTGTATTATGAATCAGATATCTCTCTGTACAGAATTTCAATGACTATGAAATTTCTTTCTCTTAAAACTAGACTCAATAAGGAATCTTTACATATAAATCATGAATTCTAATTATATTTCTAATACTTATGGTAAATTTTCAAAATCAGAAAAGGGTATCCAAAAATCGCTCTGGCCCTATTTCACAAAAATTTAAACATCTCATAAAATATAGCTCATATATCTGTTTTGCTTCTTCCATATTAAAATAGACTCATCAAGCTTCGATTCCATAACTTATTCATTATTTAATTCCATTTCTACTATTTTTAGTGATTTTTCAAATTCACGTCACTACTTCTGTCTGAATCTATTTTATGGTAAATTTTACCTATTTCATGGTTTCCATGGATTAGCTAGCAATTTGACATACATAACACCAAATATAATCATAATTAGCCATTCCAATGGCTAATCATTACCAAGCATTTTTATACCACTCAATAATCATATCATAAGACCATATATACGAAATGATTATAATGCTATACATGCCATACTCAAAATATACAAGCCATTATGCCAAGATGGTATACGGATAGTGTGAGCGTGCCTCCGACCGTTCCCGATTTCTGAGCTAGCTTGTCAAAACTAAAAGGAATGAAAAGAAGGGAGTAAGCATAAATTCTTAGTAAGTTCACATGCAAATAGCAAGTAACATAACCATATAAGCAAACATAAAACATCATTTGCATAATCATCACCAAGACATTCATATCACATTTTCATTTATCATCTTACCATATTGTTGTTATATCGAGTTTTCAACCCGAGGGTTAAGTACATACCTGTTCAATGTATCCATTTCACAACACTTACCAATACGTCCCTTTCATATTGAGTATTCCTCCATTTGAGTAGAACTTTACCCGTTGACACATCAAAATATAATTCGGATACATGGAAAGTTTGCACATAAGTGCCACATATGTAGCCAAGCTACTATGTAACCCGCCCATAAGCGAACTCAGACTCAACTCAATGAGCTCCGGCATTCGTATCCATGAGTGAACTCGGACTCAACTCAACGAGTTCGGCCATTTGCATCCATAAATGAACTCGGACTCAACTCAACGAGCTCGGATGCTCAACCATCCTAGTGACATGTCACTTGTATCCTAATCCATTCCTAAGGTTCAACGGGACCTTTTTCCCAATCATGTGTCTCAACCATTTTCTACGGAATGCCGATACCGATACTCGGTAGTATTTCACATTTTCCAAGTATATCACATAATTTGACATATTATCAAACAATTGTCACAAGTATGATATTTCATAATAATTATCATATCATTTAAATAACATTAAAACATTTAAAATAATAACTATGTTACCAACATTTACATATGAACTTACCTCGTATACGAAAATGGCTACTTTTACCATTTCGTCCATAACTTGGTATTTTCCCCATTTTAGCCCAAATTTTAGTTTTCCTTGCTCTATCATTTAAAATATAGTCTAATTAGTGCTCACATTATTCAAATTGACCCAAAATCATATTTTGGAAAAATTACAATTTTGCCCCTAAACTTTTGCATATTTACACTTTTGTCCCAAAGCTCGTAAATTAAACTTCAGCCTATTTTCTTATGTTTTATGACATGCTGATCATTTTTCCCTTCTATGGCAACATCAAATTCTCACTCTAACATGTACTTATGACTATTAGGTATTTTTACCGATTAAGCCCTTTTGCTCGTTTTCACTTAAAACTGAGTAGCACAAGTTGTCTAACATAATTTGAAACCTCATATTCTATCATGAAACATAAAAATACACAAATTTCACCTATGGGTATTTTTCCAAATATAAACCCTAGGTTAAATTATTGCTAGCATAAGCTTAATCGAGCTACCGGGACTCCAAAAACGTAAAGAACTTGAAAAACGGGGCTAGAATGGACTTACAATCGAGCTTGGAAGCTTAAAAACCCTAGCCATGGTTTCTCCTTGCTATATTCGGCCATGGGGTTGAAGATGAGCAAAATTGGCTTTTAATTTTGTATTTTAATTCATTTTACCCCTAAATGACCAAAATGCCCTTACTACTAAACTTTCCAAAAATTCCATCCATGTCCAATTTTTGTCCATAGACTTATAAATTGGTAAAATTTCTATTTAATACCTCCTAATTAATATTTCAAAACAATTTCATACTAGAAACTTCTAGAATGCAAGTTTTGCAAATTATTCGATTTAGTCCCTAATTTCAATTTAAGCACTTTATGCATAAAATTTCTTCACGAAATTCTCACACAATCATGCAATCATATCATAGACCTTAAAATAATCATAAAATAATTATTTCTATCTCAGATTTTGTGGTCACGAAACCACTATTCTGACTAGGCCCAAAATCAGGATATTACAGCATTCATAGGGCCCATTAGAGGTTTTGGGCCCAAAAGCCCGAGTTTGATAAAGTGGGTTAAAGATCATTGTTTAAACACTCGAAAATATTGATAATTGTTGATGAACATGGAAAACCCTGATATTTGGTAAAATTATGAAATTACCCTTATAGTATGAAAATGACTGTTTTGCCCGTAGGTAAAAATGACCATTATACCCCTAGGGTTTAATTATAAATTTGATACGTGGTATATGATATACATGATTGATATGCTATGCACATGATATGTATAAAATGCACATGAAATGTATGAAATGCACATTGTGACAGCCCAAAATTGACCCTAGTCGGGAAGTGGTTTCGGGACCGCTAAACCGAGTCACCGAAAGGTTTGAATGTGATGTTTATTGTCTAGAATATGTAATCATGAATGTGTGAAAATTTCAAGCTTCGATTTAGTCGATTGCATGTGAATTTAGTCAATAGGACTTATATGAGAAAATTTTAAAATGTGATAGGTCAATGCATGAGGACCTATTAGTGCATGTGGAAGAAAAAGGGGACTTGCATGTCAAAGTGCCCAATTCTTGATAAGTGGCCGGCCAAGCATGACTCCATTCCTTCAAGTTTATGTTGTTTATTATTTAATATTGGTAAGTAAATTAAAATAAATTAAAGAAAGGAATTAAAAAGGAAGAGATGAATAAAATAAGGAGGGAAGAGGGAGTGTTCATCTTTTTTTTCTTTGGCTATTGCCGTGAGTGAGGAGAAGGAAGGGAGATTTGGTTATTGGATTTTGGCTTGGAAGATGGCTAGAATGAGGTATGTATTGAATGATTCTTGAAAATCTATGCATGTTTGAGATGGTTAGTTCAAATTCTACTCATCCTATAGATTAGACTTAGGATTTTGAGGTTGAAATTCGGCCAAGAAGCTTGAAACTCTTAGTAGATGTGTTAATGTCATTAAAATGGATAGTAATGTAGGATATGGTGAGTGGTTAATTGCTTTTAACTTGAAAGTTGAGGTTAAAGGGGTTAAGTGATTGCCGAATCTAATTTAGGGGTGGAGGATTGTGTTCATGTTATATTGGATAGGTAGAGGTTGTAATGAGGTTGAAATTGTTGAATTGTTAGCTTGGTAACTAATGAAGTAATCGGCCATATGGGGTAAAAATGGTATGTTCATTTTAGTTGTTGTTTCATTTTTGTGAGAAATGGGTCAAGTATTCATGAGATGAAATTGTGTGATTAGATAAAGTAAAGGTAATAGTATAGTTGATGAATATATATAGATATACATATTCGGCCACCACTTAGGAGCTTATGTGATGTTGAGTTAAGCTTTGCATATTCGGCTATATATATATATACATATATATGTAAGCCCATTCGTGATACTACCTTAGGACTATGTATATATATAACCGACAAAAGAATGGGAAAAACTAGTAAGGGTGAAGGCCGAATGAGCTATAGGTGGTGTGGATGACTTTTATACATGTGGGTGTGTGTGTATGCCATTTAGTTGGTGACATTCGGCATTTCTTAATTAACATTAGAGATGAGTGAATGAAATCGGCATGTGTGTTTGTGGAAATGCCGAATGTGAATTTGGATAATATTGAGTAATGTATGTGCTTTAAAATGATGGAATGGAGTGGATGCTTTAAATGTGTTACGAACAATTATAAGTTAAATTAAGGGTTGCTAAGTTACCATTGTCATTGCCGAATATACAAACATACATATGCATGTGCAATTGAAGAATGAATGTTTAGCGAGATGGTTAAACTAGTTAAATTATTGATTTAGCTCAAGGAGTTAAAGGAGGTGAATCGAGCAAAGGCAAAGAAAAGGTTATCGAGTAGCCGAGTTGGAACCGTCTTACCCAACACGAGGTAAGTCATTAAGCATGTAGTTCGTATTATTTCAAATGGTCATAATGTTTATGTATTGATGCTGAATGGAATGAATAAATATACATATATATATATACATCTACGTATGTGATGATGAAATTGTTGAATGAAAAGAAAAGAGGTAAGATGTACTGAGTTGTTGATCTCGGCACTAAACGTGCGGGTATAACCATTTATGACCATGAGATTTGGCACTAAGTGCGCGGGATTAAATTGTACAGCACTAAGTGTGCGATTTGACTATGTTGCACTAAGTGTGCGAAATGAATATGATGCACTAAGTGTGCGAATTGACCATGAGGCACTAAGTGTGCGAGTTTGACTATGTAGCACTAAGTGTGCGATTTGATTACGTAGCACTAAGTGTGCGAGTTGATTATATAGCACTGAGTGTGCGGACTCAATATACATTCGTGAATCATTATGGACACTATGTGTACGACACTATTGAGTCGATCGCGGACAGCGGATCGGGTAAGTGTCTTGAGTACATGGCTAACAGGTGCTATGCTTATACTTGGTGTTGAGCTCGGTAAGTTTGAACCTATGTGACAAATATACTTGAAGTCACGTACATAAAATTTATCGTAGGATGGGTGAAAGGCCGTTTAGTCGTTGATTGTAACGAAAATAAATTGATTTATGAAAATGCTTCAATGTCCTATTGATGAGTATATGGAATGTGAATGCATGAATTGATATGAAATTGAATCGATAGGTTGGAGGAACTATGGTATGGTTCGGTATGGATGGAGTAAATTGTCTCGTTCCATTTTGTTTCCTCTTGTGATAATGTTATTGATGGATGGTAGTGCATTGCTTATGACTTACTGAGTTATAAACTCACTCGGTGTTTCCTTGTCACCCATTATAGGTTGCTTGGACTCATCTATTTTTGCGGGGTCAGGCCGTCATCGAAGTCATCACACCGGATAGCAAGTTTTGGTACTTTCTTCTTAGTTGGCTTAGAAGAACATTTTGGCATGTATAAGCTATTACGTTGTGTTCGAACTTTGGCATGTAAACTTTAAGCCATGCGAAAATGGCACGAATGATCGATTGAGTTGGATCAAGGGTAGGCATGAAATGGACCTAGTTACTTTCGTAACAGATGCTGGCAGCAGTAGTGTCATGAGATTGAAAAATCACTAAAAATAGTAGGAGTGGAATTAATTGATGAATAAATTATGTAATCGAAGCTCGATGAGCCTGTTTTCATGAGGAAGTAACGAAAAGATCATATGGGCAGTATATTAAGAGATAATCAGATTTTTGTGGGACAGGGCCAGAACGGTTTCTGGATTCCCTGCTCCGACTTTGGAAATTCATTATAAATTAACCAGAGATAATTAGGGGTCGTACCATATATGTACAGATTCCTCTCTGAGTCTAGTTTTCATAGAAACAAACGGCATCAGTATTGAAGCCCCGTGCAGGGAGATATCCAAGTCGTAATGGGAAAAGGTCAGTGTAGTCGACCCCTGCAACTTGGGAGACTTTGACTAATAAACTGTACTAATTGGCCCGAACAAAAATTCTAGAAAAAATACATAGATGGGCACATGAGTCTAGTTTCTGGGAAAAATTACGAAACTGATTTTCGAGTTACGAAACTCAAGATATGATTTTTAAAACGACTAGTACACAGATTGGGCAGTGTCTGGAAAATAAATTTTATAAGGGGTTAAAGTCAGTTAACACCTCGTGTTCGACTCCGGTGTCGGTTTCGGGTTCGGGGTGTTACACACATGATATGTATAAAATGCACACGATATGTATGAAATGCACATGATGTATTCATAAATGCATTGGGTTGGGTTTTTATATAGATGGAGGAACTGCAAAAGGGCATATGCCCCAGTTTATCGAAAAGGGCTTATGCCTTAGTTTACCGAAAAGGGATTATGCCCCAGTTTATTGAAAACGGCTTTCCCCCAGTTTATCGAAAAGGGTTTATGCCCCAGTTTATTGAAAAGGGCTTATGCCCCAGTTTACCGAAAAGGGCTTATGCCCTAGTTTATTGAAAAGGGCTTTGCCCCAGTTTACCGAAAAGGGCTTTGCCCCAGTTATTAAAGAGGCTAGGCCTCTAGATATATGATAAAGCAGCTATGCTGCCAGTGGTGTGTTGGATTGGTGGGTTGAGTTATTCCCCACATGGTGTGTTGGTTGGTACGGGTGGAGAGTAGCAGATGATGGGTTGAGTAGTCTCCCCAAATGGGCTTGCATACATCCATTGACATTACATGTGATATTGAAATGGGCCTAAGGGCCATACCATTTACAGTAAAGGCTTCGGCCCAATGATATGATTTATGAAAAGGCTTCGGGCCAGTGATATGATTTATGAAAAGGCTTCGGCCTAGTGAAATGATTTATGAAAAGGCTTCGGCCCAGTGATATGATTTATGAAAAGGCTTCGGCCCAGTAACCGTTAAACGAAAGGTTTCGGCCCAGTATATGTCAAGACTAAATAGGGCTTTGGCCCAGATTGTACTGATACTGTGTTTTCACTGCTTGTATGTTATTGGGATTACACACTAAGTATTTGTAAACTCACCCCGTTTCTAACTGTGCAGGTAATCCCTAAGCTTAGATGGTTTGGAGCTGCGAGGGACTCGGAGATGGCCACACTACTGTTTCTGTTTCTTTTAATTGCAATAAGTAGCCGATTTATTTCATTATAAGTTTTATCTTATTAATATTATTATTTGGTTTTGGGTTGTAATAAGGCCATTTTAATTCTTTTTCTGGGATTATTTTATTTTATATCTTATATTTTACTGATAACAATCCAAAATGGGTTAGACTTAGGCCGCGTTTTCAAAATGATAATTGTTTTCAAAATAACACAACGTCATGAATATTCGATTTATCAACGATATCTACTCAAAGAAATTTCAACTCGTTATAACCTAGTGTGGCAATGGTTGTGGGCATGTCTCGGATTGGATCCAATCGAAGAGCTTGGTACTTAAGCAGCCTTTATGGCTCACCTCCTCTGTTACGGATTCCTACCTGGTGCCCAGCTTCCATTCACTTTGTTAGTTTAACAAAAGTCAGTTTTTAAACACTAAAACGAATCATGGATTTTTAGACTTCTATGTGGCACGTCAGATTCGGCAATAACGTTTGGGCCGGGTTTGGGGTGTTACATTTAGTGGTATCAGAGTCAAGTTGTAAAACTCGGCTGTGGTATAGGTAGCAAAAAATTATTGTTGTTTTTTTTTCTTTCGAAATTGGGGTTTGAAAAGGGTTTTTCTAAAATTTTGTTTTGAAATTTATCAACGAAACTTGACTTGTTTCTGAAAAGATGTTACTGGAAGTATGGAACACCGAGTCTCCGGCACCAAATCTGTAAGTTCTCTAACTCTGTTTTTTGTTATAGATTGAAGTGCTATATTGAGAAACTACTATTGATAGTACCACAATATTGGAACTCTCGAGTTAGAGTAAGCTGTAACGCTTGAATTTAGATTTAGTATTTATTTGGTGTGCGTTCTGGAAATGTAGAAATTGTTTGCATGTGAAATCTATCCGCTCCGATGGATAAATGTTTTGGGTGTATGTTAGTATTATTAGTATCAGAGTGCGCAGTGGAAATGTAGTGGTCTAGTCTGAGAGTGGAAGATTTCGAGGACAAAATTTCTTTAAGGGGGTAGAATTGTAACACCCCGAATTTGGGCCTAGAAGTATTGGGCCTTGAGTGCGGGTCCGTAAGGAGGTTGTATATAGGTATTTAATTGTGCAATGAAATAACACAATTAAATGTTTGCCTTAGTGGTTAATGGCTTTGAGAAGTGTTGGAGAAATCTTGGGTTCAAACTTGGGCTTTAGCAAAAATTTTGGTATTAAGTGAAAAAAACCTGGATACTTGGATGAGGGCCTTTTAAATTATTGTGGTAAATATATGATACAAAGAAGCATGTAGTCTAGTGGTTGTGGCGTCATTAAGGTTGTATGGGAGCCTGGGTTCAAGTCTTGGCTCTTGCAATTTATTTTGGTTTTTAAGGGAACCTGAACTTTGGCCTTTAGACCTTATAATTAATGGGGGATAAAATATGACACAAAAAGCCTTGTAGCTTAGTGGCAAGAAGCGTGTGGAGCATCTGAGGGGAGGCATGGGTTAGAATCCCATGGCAAGCAAGGAGCATTTATTTTGCTAACAGGGGGCGGCAAGAGTTGGTGTTGAATTTAAACTTTGATGTTGGAGGGATCCCACATCGGGAAGCTAACAAAAGAGTGGATGCGAAGCTGGCTTTAAATAGAGGGAACCATGAGGAGAGTAAAGGTACCTTTTTTGGCTGATCCCTTTCGCTGTATGGCGTGCTCGTTTGGGTTGGGCGTCGGCTAAGAGTGCTCGGAGGTTGGATTAACTCAAGTCCCCAATCAGGTGTTTATTTTCTCGCTACTCTAGCTGTAGGATGGCTACTTCAGGCTGCGATGGGCCGAAAGGGGTCATGTGGGCCTAATGGGCCTTCGGACCCAATTGGATAAGTTGTTTGATTGTGTAGTAAATATTGGACTAGGCTAGGTGAATCTCATATTTGAGGCTAGATTTGGGCTAAAAGGGCCACACGAGCGTGTGGGCCTATTTGGGCCGAGAATAGGCTTTAAGCCCATTCGTATTGTTATCCCTGTTTAGAATACTTTAGTTTACCAAATTACTGAAATGCCCTCGATTTGTAGAATTACCATTTTACCCTCGATTTATAGAATTACTGTTTCACCCTCGATTTACAGAATTATCGTTTTACCCTCGATTTAAAGAATTACCATTTTACCCTCGATTTACAAAATTATCGTTTTACCCTCGATTGTGAAATTACTAAAATACCCCTGTATGATAGAATTACCAAAATACCCCTAGTTTGTAAAATTACCAAAATACCACTGGTTTGTGAAATTACCGAAATACCCTCAATTTGTAAAATTACCAAAATACCCTTGATTTACAAAATGACAGAAACACCCTTGACTTTCTAAAAATTATAAAAATACTATTGGTTTACAAAATTACTGAAATACCCTTGATTTGTAGATTTACCAAAACACCTTTGTAGGATGAAATGACTAAAATACCCCTAATAGGTAAAAAGACCGTAAAGCCCCTGTAGGGTAAAGTGACCGTAATACCCTTGTATGGTAAAATGACGAATATGCCCTTATGTTCCGTATGACTGATGTGCTTAGGATTTAGATATATTGATATTGGAATAGTTAAGTTTGAGTGATAGGTGGTGGTTATCGTAAGTGATTGATTATGGAAACGTTTCAACTTCAACCCGTAACAGGTGTGTACTAACCCTCGTAATAGCTTAGATTAATATTTGCTGAGAAGCCGAAATGCTAAAATACTGGTATTTCAGGAACTTGTGATTTTTCCTTTGCTTAAAGTGCGATAGATATGATATGATCGGTGGTTGGATCGGTGGAACAGGTAAGAGCACAATTTTGTGCACGATGGTAAGTTGGGCCTCAATGGGCTGGAATTGGGCCCAATGGGCTTTCGGGCCCATTTGGGTAAAATTGATAGAAAATGGAATTTGGAAAAGTTACATGATAAAACAGTTAGTACTGTTGTAAAATTTGGATTAAGCAGGCATAGTGGGCTAAATCGGCATTCGTAGGGCCCATTAGAGGTTTTGGGCCCAAAAGTCCGAGTTTGATAAAGTGGGTTAAAATCATTATTTAAACACTCGAAAATATTGATAATTGTTGATGAACATGGAAAACCCTGATATTTGGTAAAATTATGAAATTACCCTTATAGTATGAAAATGACTGTTTTGCCCGTAGGTAAAAATGACCATTATACCCCTAGGGTTTAATTATAAATTTGATACGTGGGATATGATATACATGATTGATATGATATGCACATGATATGTATAAAATGCACATGAAATGTATGAAATGCGCATGATATGTATAAAATGCACATGATATGTATGAAACGCACATGATGTATTCATAAATGCATTGGGTTGGGTTTTTCTATGGATGGAGGAAGTGCAAAAGGGCTTATGCCCCAGTTTATTGCAAAGGGCTTATGCCCTAGTTTACCGAAAAGGGCTTATGCCCCAGTTTATTGAAAACGGCTTTGCCTCAGTTTACCGAAAAGGGTTTATGCCCCAGTTTATTGAAAAGGGCTTATGCCCCAGTTTACCGAAAAGGGCTTATGCCCTAGTTTAATGAAAAGGGCTTTACCCCAGTTTACCAAAAAGGGCTTTGCCGCAGTTATTAAAGAGGCTAGGCCTCTAGATATATGATAAAGCAGCTATGCTGCCAGTGGTGTGTTGGATGGGTGGGTTAAGTTATTCCCCACATGGTGTGTTGGTTGGTACGGGTGGAGGGTAGCGGATGGTGGGTTTAGTAGTCTCCCCAAATGGGCTTGCATACAAACATTGACATTACGTGTGATATTGAAATGGGCCTAAGGGCCATACCATTTACAGTAAAGGCTTCGGCCCAATGATATGATTTATGAAAAGGCTTCGGGCCATTGATATGATTTATGAAAAGGCTTCGGCCTAGTGAAATGATTTATGAAAAGGCTTCGGCCCAGTGATATGATTTATGAAAAGGCTTCGGCCCAGTGATATGATTTATGAAAAGGCTTCGGCCTAGTAACCGTTAAACGAAAGGCTTCGGCCCAGTATATGTTAAGACTAAATAGGGCTTTGGCCCAGATTGTACTGATACTGTGTTTTCACTGTTTATATGTTATTAGGATTACACACTGAGTTTTTGTAAACTCATTCCGTTTCTAACTGTGCAGGTAATCCCTAAGCTTAGATGGTTTGGAGCTGCGAGGGACTCGGAGATGGCCACACTACTGTTTCTGTTTCTTTTAATTGCAATAAGTAGCCGATTTATTTCTTTATAAGTTTTATCTTATTAATATTATTATTTGGTTTTGGATTGTAATAAGGCCATGTTAATTATTTTTCTGGGATTATTTTATTTTATACCCTATATTTTACTGATAACAATCCAAAATGGGTTAGACTTAGGCCGCGTTTTCAAAATGATAATTGTTTTTAAAATAACACAATGTCACGAATATTCGATTTATCAAAGATATCTACTCAAAGAAATTTCAACTCGTTATAACCTAGTGTGGCAATGGTTGTGGGCATGTCTCGGATTGGATCCAATCGAAGAGCTTGGTACTTAAGTAGCCTTTATGGCTCACCTCCTCTATTACGGATTCCTACCTGGTGCCCAGCTTCCATTCACTTTGTTAGCTTAACAAAAGTCAGTTTTTAAACACTAAAACGAATCATGGATTTTTAGACTTCTATATGGCACGTCAGATTCGGCAATAACGTTTAGGCTGGGTTTGGGGTGTTACAAAGTGGAGCAGGATTTTGATTAGCCGTAGTTGCGGGAGGTAGCTGATTGCTTTTGTTTTCAGCCATCCCGTCGGTTGGGGGTCGAGTATCATCTTCTCGCTCGTTCTCCGTGTATCGTAAGCTACGCCTTATTTCTCTTTGATTTCTACGAACTGTACGATCGATTTCTTCGTCAAAAAGTAATGGTTCTGACGAGTTTCTTCTAGTCATAAACTGTGACAGCCCAAAATTGACCCTAGTCGGGAAGTGGTTTCGGGACCGCTAAACCGAGTCACCGAAATATTCGAATGTGATATTTATGGTCTAGAATATGTAATTATGAATGTGTGAAAATTTCAAGCTTCGATTTAGTCGATTGCATGTGAGTTTTAGTAAATAGGACTTATGTGAGAAAATTTTGAAATGTGATAGGTCAAAGCATAAGGACCTATTAGTGCATGTTGAAAAAGGGGGGACTTGCATGTCAATTTCCCCCTCTATTAGTAGTGGCCGGCCATGACAAGCATGGTAGACCAAGTGTGATGGGCAAGAACATGTCATAAACATGTTGAGTTAGTGTTTCATGGGAAGTATGATAAAATAAGGAGCATGGGCATAAAATAATGAAAGGGAATATGATGAAAACAAAAAAAAAGTGTGTGGTTGTTCCCCCCCATTGCCGTGAGTTACAGAAAAGAAAAGAAAAATTTTGTTCATCCTTTTCATCTTCTTTTGGCCGAAAATTCTAAGGAAGGAGGAATGAGTTCTTGCTTCATGTTTGGTTTGGAAGAGGATTAGGAGGAGGTTTGGCCATACTTGTATCTAGATCAAGGTATGTTTGAGGTTGTGCCATGAGATTCATGCATGTTTTTTTTAGTTGCTAGCTTGAGTTCTAATTAGCCCATGGTTCAAATCTTTGCTATGTCATGGGGATGATATTCGGCCTAGGTGGATTTTGTATTAATGCCATTGCATGCTAAATATGAAGCTTGTTAATGATGCATGTGATGGTGGATTGATGATTCTTGAATCTTCTTTTTAGCATTTTTGAGTGAGCACATATGTGCATTGGTTGCTAGATGGAGAAGAATCGGCTAGCAAGTTGTGTGCTAAGGCCGAACATAATTTTTGTATATTAATGAGTAATGCATGTGTTAAATTGATGGAAAGGGAGAGGATGCTTTACTAGTGTATATATGTGTGTATTAGCCAAGTTTTGAACTTGAAACAAAATGGTGTTTAGTCAATACAAGTGACCATACTTGTAGAATGTATTAAGTGTTGCAATCGGCCCCAACATAGACATGCATATTCGGCCATAGGAAGGAGATTGGTGTTTCATGTATTCGGTTAGAGGCAAGCATATTGATGCTTTTGTCTTGGCTTAGAAAATTCGGCCAAGGGGGAAAATTAGCTAAAATGTTGAGTTTGATTCATGATTCCGTACATATGTGACTTTAATGTCTAATGTATAAATATGGGCTAAGTGCCTTGTGTTCCTCTTTTCGATGCTCAAATGATTAAATCAATTTATTTGTTTAATTAAGCTCAAGAGCAAAGGGGAACTAAATCCGATAAAGGGAAGGAAAAAGTGGTCGAATAGATATCGGAATCGTTCGACAACATCCGAGGTAAGTTCTTGAGTAAAAGAGCTTAAATTATGATTTGATTAGATCATGTTTTAAGCAAATTAAAATCATGCTTTGTGTGGCTATTGAGCCGAAATTGCAAGAATGATAAGTGTCTTGTGTTTGAGTTTTGCTAACGAAAACGAAATACGAATGTGCCATGATTTATTGTTAAATGTGCATGGTTATTTGAATGATGTCCGGGCTAAGTCCCGAAGGCTTTGTTCTAAGTGACCATATCCGGACTAAGATCCGAAGGCATTTGTGCGAGATACTAATTCCGGGCTAAGCCCGAAGGCATTTGTGCGAGTTACTAAATCTGGGTTAAGTCCCGAAGGCATTTGTGCGAGTTACTATAACCGGGCTATGTCCCGAAGGCATTTGAACGAGTAGCTATATCCGGTTAAATTCCGAAGGTACGTGATTTGGGAATGAATGATCTTGCTATAAAAATTTCAGTTAATACGCTTGAAACATCCCAACATTGAGGTATGTTTCGTATGTGCTTGAAATTAGTTGAGCCCTTACAAATAAGTATTCGCTCAGTTGATAAATGAGCTACCGGCCCTTGGCTAAGTTGATCTTTGTGTATGAATAAAAGGGTTGGTAATGTGAAGTAAGTATGATATTGAAAAATTGTGCATATGAAATTATCCGTTTAGCTACATGAATGCTAAACTTTTGTTGTGCTGGAATCCCTTGCTCAAAACTTACTAAGCATAAATTGTTACTTCATCTCCTTGATTCTCTGTTTTATAGATTTTGGTTCTCCAGCTATCGGACTCGGGATTTTGAAGTCGAAGTCGCCCACACTATCAAAGCCCCCCCTTTTTGGTACAATTTTGGTTGAACTTCGAAATGGCATGTATAGGACTACCCTTTTTGTTGGGGGTTATGGACCCTTTGGACTTGTATAATTTTGGATAGCCATGCGAAAATGGCTTATATATGTTTGAGTATAATGTTATAATCATTTGGTATGGATATGGTTATTGAGAGGTGTGGATATGCTTAACAAGGATTGGCCATGGGAATGGTTAATCACTATCATAAATTGTGCTATTTATGCTAAAAGGGCTAGTTGAATCATGGAAACTATGAAATAGGTAAAGTCTACCTTAAAGGCAGATGCTGACAGCAGCAGTGATGTAGATTTGGAAAATCACTAAAAATAGTAGGAATGGAATTAAATAGTGAATAAATTATGTAAACGAACCTTGATGAATCTCTTTTCATACGAAAGTAACGAAACGATCATATGAACAGTATGTTAAGAGATATTTAGGTTCTCGTAAGACAGGGCCAGAACGGTTTCTGGATTCCCTGTTTCGACTTTGGAAATTCATTATAAATTAACCGAAGATAATTAGGAGTCATGCCATATATGTATAGATTCCTCTTTGAGTCTAGTTTCTATAGAAACAAACGACATCAGTATTGAAGCCCTGTACAGAGAGATATCCAAGTCGTAATGCGCAAAGGTCAGTGTAGTCGATCCCTGTAACATGGGAGACTTTGACTAATAAACTGTACTAATTGCCCCAACCAAAAATTCTAGAAAAAAATATGTAGATGGGCATATGAGTCTAGTTTCAGGGAAAATTTACGGAACTGGATTCCGAGTTTCTGAACTCAAGATATGATTTTTTTAAGCGACTAGTATGCAGATTGGCAGTGTCTAGGAAATTTTTTATAAGTGGTTTAAAGTCTGTTAACACCTCGTGTTCGACTCCGGTGACGGTCTCGGGTTCGGGGTGTTACATTTGATTGGTATCAGAGCTACGGTTTAGTCGATTCTAGGACTACCGTAATGCGTTGGGTCTAGCTATACATGCCATTTTATGTGATTATTTGATAGTGTGGTGATTTTGACAATTGTAAATGTGTTTATTTATAGTAATGGATCCCGATCCCGACCGAGCGGTAGCTGATGATCTTGAGAGTGTAGCGCCTGCTCCCGCACAAGGGACAGCGCCGGCGAACTCTCAACCTAATGCTAGTAACCCGAATGATGAAGCCAGACAAGCTTTCTATAGCGTGATGAATGATTGGTTCAACCAATACATTCGAACTAATACGGCTGTTCCACAACCTCCATTCCCGACAAATACCACCCCCGCACCTACACTACCTCCGGAAACTGACCAAATAAGGTCAAATAAGCCCCCAGTTGACAGAATCCGAAAACATGGGGCTACTGAATTTAAAGCTACGGATATCGACGACGCCGAGCAAGCTGAATTTTGGTTGGACAACACTATCCGGGTACTCGATGAGCTATCTTGTACACCCGATGAATGTCTAAAGTGTACTATCTCCTTGCTACGCGATTCTGCCTACTATTGGTGGAGTACTCTGACTTCGGTTGTGCCCCGAGAGCAAGTAACTTGGGAGTTTTTCCAAACTGAGTTTCGGAAAAAGTATATCAGTCAGAGATTTGTTGATCAAAAACGGAAGGAATTTCTTGATCTTAAGCAAGGTTCTATGTCAGTTACTGATTACGAGCGAAAATTTGTTAGACTTAGTAGGTACGCTCGGGAATGTGTTTCGTCCGAGGCTATCATGTGTAAACGCTTCGAGGATGGGCTGAATGAAGATATAAAAATGTTCGTTGGTGTTCTTGAAATACGAGAGTTCGTAGTACTTGTCGAGCGAGCTTGTAAAGTCGAAGAGCTTAGAAAAGAAAAACAAAAAGTTGATGTGGGAACTGGAGAGTTTCGTAAAAGATCTTCGGGAAAGTCTCTTCAACAGGCATCGAAGAAATTTCGAGATGATGTGGGCCGATCTAGAGGCACTTCGGGCCTTTTTAGACGAGATCGTGATCGACCCCCTGCGGGTACACGAGGCACTTCGGTCGCCAGTGTTGGGAATGAACGTCGAGATAGAACGAAATGTTGATATTGCGGTAAATGGCATTCGGGGAGTTGTAGATTCCCTGACCGCTCCTGTTACAAGTGCGGATCAGTTGACCACTTCATTAAAGATTGCCCGAGGTTGTCTGAACAGAATGTAAATCAGAGTGGGAAACCGGGTGCTACCACTGCTCGAGGTAGACCATCTAGAAATACGGGCAATGCTAGCGGTGGTCAGAGAGGATCTAGAGATGCTACGACCAGATCCGAGGCTCGTGCGCCTGCTAGAGCTTGTGCTATACGTGCCCTCGAGGATGCTTCTTCGCCTGATGTTATTACCGGTACTTTTACTCTCTTTGATACTAATGTAATTGCTTTGATTGACCCCGGTTCTACTCATTCTTACATATGTGAAACCTTAGCATCCAGTAAGACTTTACCTATTGAGTCTACTGAGTTCGTAATTCGGGTGTCAAATCCCTTGGGTCGTTACGTGCTTGTCGACAAAGTGTGTAAGAAATGTCCCCTAGTAATTCGAGGTTCCTGTTTTCCGGCGGACTTGATGCTTTTGCCGTTTGATGAATTTGATGTTATTCTTGGTTTGGATTGGCTGACCGCGCATGATGCAGTTGTGAACTGCAAAAGCAAGACTATTGATTTGAGGTGGGCAAATAACGAGATAATCCGAGTTGAGTCTACGGACTTAAAGGGGTTGTCAGCTGTAATATCCTCAATGTTGGCCCAGAAATATGTAAGAAAAGGGTGTGAAGCATACCTTGCGTATGTACTTGATGAAAAGAATTAGAAAAGAAACCCGAATCTGTGCCGGTGGTTTGTGAATACCCGGATGTTTTTCCTGAAGAATTACCAGGTTTACCACCTGTTCGGGAGATAGAGTTTGGTATTGAGCTTGTACCTGGGACTACGCCGATTTCGATAGCTCCGTATCGTATGGCACCAACCGAGTTAAAAGAGTTGAAAGCTCAGTTGCAAGAATTGACGGATAGAGGTTTCGCTCGACCAAGTTTCTCACCTTGGGGTGCACCAGTATTGTTCGTGAAAAAGAGGGACAGAACCATGAGGTTGTGCATTGACTATCGTCAGCTGAATAAAGTGACAATAAAGAACAAATATCCGTTACCGCGTATCGATGATTTGTTCGACCAACTGAAGGGAGCCTCAATGTTCTCAAAAATAGATTTGAGATCAGGCTATTATCAGTTGCGAATTCGAGATTCGGACATACCCAAAACTGCCTTCAGAACGAGATATGGTCACTACGAATTCTTAGTGATGCCGTTTGGACTCACTAATGCCCCTGCGGTATTTATGGATTTAATGAATCGGATCTTCAGACCATATTTGGATCGGTTCGTAGTTGTGTTCATTGATGACATCTTAGTCTATTCAAGAGATGAGACCGAACATGCTGAGCACCTGAGATTAGTGTTGCAAATTTTGCGGGATAAGCAGTTATATGCTAAGTTCAGTAAGTGTGAGTTCTGGTTAAGAGAGGTTAGCTTTTTGGGTCACGTGGTATCCGCATCGGGTATTTGAGTTGACCCGAGCAAAATTTCAGCCATACTTAACTGGAAGCCTCCAAGAAATATTACTGAGGTTCGAAGCTTTTTAGGACTCGCCGGTTATTACCGACGATTTGTCAAAGGTTTCTCGATGATAGCCACACCAATGACGAAGCTACTTCAAAAGGATGTTAAGTTTGAATGGACGGAGAAATGTCAGAAAAGTTTCGATCAACTGAAAACTTATTTGACTGAAGCTCCAATTTTAGTGCAACCCGAATCAGGCAAAGAGTTTGTCATTTATAGTGACGCATCCCTACTTGGGTTGGGTTGCGTATTGATGCAAGAAGGTCGAGTGGTGGCCTATGCGTCGAGACAATTAAAGCCACATGAGAAAAATTATCCGACCCATGATCTTGAACTAGCTGCCATCGTATTTGCTTTAAAAATATGGCGACATTACTTATTTGGTGAAAAGTGCCATGTATTTTCGGATCACAAAAGTCTCAAATATTTGATGACTCAAAGAGACTTAAATCTGCGACAAAGACGTTGGCTTGAGTTGTTGAAAGATTACGAGCTTGTCATTGATTACCACCCGGGAAAGGCTAATGTGGTTGCGGACGCCTTAAGCCGGAAATCATTGTTTGCTTTACGAGCGATGAATGTGCACTTGTCTGTTCTACCCGACAATGTGTTAGTAGCTGAATTAAAAGCCAAACCATTATTGATTCATCAAATTCGTGAAGCCCAAAAAGTTGATGATGAATTGGTTGCAAAACGGGCTGAGTGTGTTCCGAATAAGGAATCGGAGTTTCAAGTTGATGATGATGATTGTTTGAGGTTCAGAAGTCGTTTGTGTGTTCCAAGGAATTCGGAACTCATTTCGATGATTCTGAACGAAGCCCATTGTAGCCGAATGTCAATTCACCCGGGGAGTACGAAAATGTACAACGATTTGAAACGTTGGTTTTGGTGGCATGGTATGAAACGAGACATCTCCGACTTTGTTTCGAGATGTTTAATATGTCAACAAGTGAAAGCGAAACATCAAGTGCCTTCAGGATTACTTCAGCCGATCATGATACCTGAGTGGAAATGGGATCGAGTCACAATGGACTTTGTGTCCGGACTGCCATTGTTAGCAAGTAAGAAAGATGCGATTTGGGTTGTTGTCGATAGACTGACTAAGTCGGCTCACTTTATCCCCGTGCGTATGGATTTTTCATTGGATAAACTAGCCGAATTGTATGTTTCTCAGATTGTGAGATTACACGGGGTACCTATTTCTATCGTGTCGGATAGAGATCCGAGATTCACCTCGCGATTTTGGAAGAAATTGCAAGAAGCTTTGGGTACCAAGCTGCATTTTAGCATCGCTTTTCATCCACAAACCGATGGTCAATCCGAGCGGATAATTCAGATACTTGAGGATATGTTGAGATGTTGCATCCTCGAGTTTAGTGGTTCATGGGAACGGTATTTACCTTTGATTGAATTCGCTTACAACAATAGTTTTCAATCAAGTATTAAGATGGCACCTTACGAGGCTTTGTACGGTCGTAAATGCCGTACACCATTGTTTTGGACCGAGCTCGGTGAAAGTAAAATTTTCGGAGTTGATTTGATTAAAGATGCCGAACAGAAAAGGTAATCCGTGAAAGTCTGAAGGCAGCCACAGATCGTCAAAAATCGTATGCGGATTTGAAACGAAAAGACATTGAATATCAGGTGGGAGATAAAGTGTTTCTTAAAGTTTCGCCTTGGAAAAAGGTACTCAGATTTGGCCGTAAGGGCAAGTTGAGCCCGAGATTCATTGGGCCGTACGAAATCTCCGAACGAGTTGGTCCGGTTGCGTATAGATTGATTTTGCCCCCTGAACTTGAAAAGATTCACGATGTCTTTCATGTTTCGATGCTTTGACGTTATAGATCCGATCCGTCACATGTGATTAATCCCTCAGAAGTTGAAATTCAATCTGACTTGAGTTATGAAGAAGAACCGATTCGTATCCTAGCTCGTGAAGTGAAAGAGTTGCGAAACAAAAGAGTTCCGTTAGTTAAGGTGTTATGGCTCAAACACGGGATCGAGGAAGCTACTTGGGAAACCGAGAGCTCGATGAAAGAACGATACCCAAACCTATTTACCGGTAAGATTTTCGGGGACGAAAATTTCTTAAGTGGGGGAGAGTTGTGACAGCCCAAAATTGACCCTAGTCGGGAAGTGGTTTTGGGACCGCTAAACCGAGTCACCGAAATGTTCGAATGTGATTTTTATGGTCTAGAATATGTAATTATGAATGTGTGAAAATTTCAAGCTTCGATTTAGTCGATTGCATGTGAGTTTTAATAAATAGGATTTATGTGAGAAAATTTTGAAATGTGATAGGTCAAAGCATAAGGACCTATTAGTGCATGTTGAAAAAGGGGGGACTTGCATGTCAATTTCCCCCCTCTATCAGTAGTGGCCGGCCATGACAAGCATGGTAGACCAAGTGTGATGGGCAAGAACATGTCATAAACATGTTGAGTTAGTGTTTCATGGGAAGTATGATAAAATAAGGAGCATGGGCATAAAATAATGAAAGGGAATATGATGAAAACAAAAAAAAAAAGTGTGTGGTTGTTCCCCCCCCATTGCCGTGAGTTAAAGAAAAGAAAAGAAAAATTTTGTTCATCCTTTTTCATCTTCTTTTGGCCGAAAATTCTAAGGAAGGAGGAAGGAGTTCTTGCTTCATGTTTGGTTTGGAAGAGGATTAGGAGGAGGTTTGGCCATACTTGTATCTAGATCAAGGTATGTTTGAGGTTGTGCCATGAGATTCATGCATGTTTTTTTTAGTTGCTAGCTTGAGTTCTAATTAGCCCATGGTTCAAATCTTTGCTATGTCATGGGGATGATATTCGGCCTAGGTGGATTTTATATTAATGCCATTGCATGCTAAATATGAAGCTTGTTAATGATGCATGTGATGGTGGATTGATGATTCTTGAATCTTCTTTTTAGCATTTTTGAGTGAGCACATATGTGCATTGGTTGCTAGATGGAGAAGAATCGGCTAGCAAGTTGTGTGCTAAGGCCGAATATAATTTTTGTATATTAATGAGTAATGCATGTGTTAAATTGATGGAAAGGGAGAGGATGCTTTACTAGTGTATATATGTGTGTATTAGCCAAGTTTTGAACTTGAAACAAAATGGTGTTTAGTTAATACAAGTGACCATACTTGTAGAATGTATTAAGTGTTGCAATCGGCCCCAACATAGACATGCATATTCGGCCATAGGAAGGAGATTGGTGTTGCATGTATTCGGTTAGAGGCAAGCATATTGATGCTTTTGTCTTGGCTTAGAAAATTCGGCCAAGGGGGAAAATTAGCTAAAATGTTGAGTTTGATTCATGATTCCGTACATATGTGACTTTAATGTCTAATGTATAAATATGGGCTAAGTGCCTTGTGTTCCTCTTTTCGATGCTCAAATGATTAAATCAATTTATTTGTTTAATTAAGCTCAAGAGCAAAGGGGAACTAAATCCGATAAAGGGAAGGAAAAAGTGGTCGAATAGCTATCGGAATCGTTCGACAACATCCGAGGTAAGTTCTTGAGTAAAAGAGCTTAAATTATGATTTGATTAGATCATGTTTTAAGCAAATTAAAATCATGCTCTTTTTGTGGCTATTGAGCCGAAATTGCAACAATGATAAGTGTCTTGTGTTTGAGTTTTGCTAACGAAAACGAAATACGAATGTGCCATGATTTATTGTTAAATGTGCATGGTTATTTGAATGATGCCCGGGCTAAGTCCCGAAGGCTTTGTGCTAAGTGACCATATCCGGACTAAGATCCGAAGGCATTTGTGCGAGATACTAATTCCGGGCTAAGCCCGAAGGCATTTGTGCGAGTTACTAAATCCGGGTTAAGTCCCGAAGGCATTTGTGCGAGTTACTATAACCGGGCTATGTCCCGAAGGGATTTGAACGAGTAGCTATATCCGGTTAAATTCCGAAGGTACGTGATTTGGGAATGAATGATCTTGCTGTAAAAATTTCAGTTAATACGCTTGAAACATCCCAACATTGAGGTATGTTTCGTATGTGCTTGAAATTAGTTGAGCCCTTACAAATAAGTATTCGCTCAGTTGATAAATGAGCTACCGGCCCTTGGCTAAGTTGATCTTTGTGTATGAATAAAAGGGTTGGTAATGTGAAGTAAGTATGATATTGAAAAATTGTGCATATGAAATTATCCGTTTAGCTACATGAATGCTATACTTTTGTTGTGCTGGAATCCCTTGCTCAAAACTTACTAAGCATAAATTGCTTACTCCGTCTCCTTGATTCTCTGTTTTATAGATTTTGGTTCTCCAGCTATCGGACTCGAGATTTTGAAGTCGAAGTCGCCCACACTATCAAAGCCCCCCCTTTTTGGTACAATTTTGGTTGAACTTCGAAATGGCATGTATAGGACTACCCTTTTTGTTGGGGGTCATGGACCCTTTGGACTTGTATAATTTTGGATAGCCATGCGAAAATGGCTTATATATGTTTGAGTATAATGTTATAATCATTTGGTATGGATATGGTTATTGAGAGGTGTGGATATGCTTAACAAGGATTGGCCATGGGAATGGTTAATCACTATCATAAATTGTGCTATTTATGCTAAAAGGGCTAGTTGAATCATGGAAACTATGAAATAGGTAAAGTCTACCTTAAAGGCAGATGCTGACAGCAGCAGTGATGTAGATTTGGAAAATCACTAAAAATAGTAGGAATGGAATTAAATAGTGAATAAATTATGTAAACGAACCTTGATGAATCTATTTTCATAAGAAAGTAACGAAACGATCATATGGACAGTATGTTAAGAGATATTTAGGTTCTCGTAAGACAGGGCCAGAACGGTTTCTGGATTCCCTGTTTCGACTTTGGAAATTCATTATAAATTAACCGAAGATAATTAGGAGTCATGCCATATATGTATAGATTCCTCTTTGAGTCTAGTTTCTATAGAAACAAACGACATCAGTATTGAAGCCCTGTACAGAGTGATATCCAAGTCGTAATGCGAAAAGGTCAGTGTAGTCAATCCCTGTAACATGGAAGAATTTGACTAATAAACTGTACTAATTTCCCCAACCAAAAATTCTAGAAAAAAATATGTAGATGGGCATATGAGTCTAGTTTCAGGGAAAATTTACGGAACTGGATTCCGAGTTTCTGAACTCAAGATATGATTTTTTTAAGCGACTAGTATGCAGATTGGCAGTGTCTGGGAAATTTTTT
Source organism: Gossypium hirsutum (assembly GCF_007990345.1). NCBI lineage: Eukaryota > Viridiplantae > Streptophyta > Magnoliopsida > Malvales > Malvaceae > Gossypium > Gossypium hirsutum. The sequence continues at coordinate 29,603,830 of NC_053424.1, forward strand.
ATAAGTGGTTTAAAGTCTGTTAACACCTCGTGTTCGACTCCGGTGACGGTCTCGGGTTCGGGGTGCTACATTTGATTGGTATCAGAGCTACGGTTTAGTCGATTCTAGGACTACCGTAATGCGTTGGGTCTAGCTATACATTCCATTTTATGTGATTATTTGATAGTGTGGTGATTTTTGACAATTGTAAATGTGTTTATTTATAGTAATGGATCCCGATCCCGACCGAGCGGTAGCTGATGATCTTGAGAGTGTAGTGCCTGCTCCCGCACAAGGGACAGCGCCGGCGGACTCTCAACCTAATGCTAGTAACCCGAATGATGAAGCTAGACAAGCTTTCTATAGCGTGATGAATGATTGGTTCAACCAATACATTCGAACTAATACGGCTGTTCCTCAACCTCCATTCCCGACAAATACCACCCCCGCACCTACACTACCTCCGGAAACTGACCAAATAAGGTCAAATAAGCCCCCAGTTGACAGAATCCGAAAACATGGGGCTACTGAATTTAAAGCTACGGATAGCGACGACGCCGAGCAAGCTGAATTTTGGTTGGACAACACTATCCGGGTACTCGATGAGCTATCTTGTACACCCGATGAATGTCTAAAGTGTACTATCTCCTTGCTACGCGATTCTGCCTACTATTGGTGGAGTACTCTGACTTCGGTTGTGCCCCGAGAGCAAGTAACTTGGGAGTTTTTCCAAACTGAGTTTCGGAAAAAGTATATCAGTCAGAGATTTGTTGATCAAAAACGGAAGGAATTTCTTGATCTTAAGCAAGGTTCTATGTCAGTTACTGATTACGAGCGAAAATTTGTTAGACTTAGTAGGTACGCTCGGGAATGTGTTTCGTCTGAGGCTATCATGTGTAAACGCTTCGAGGATGGGCTGAATGAAGATATAAAAATGTTCGTTGGTGTTCTTGAAATACGAGAGTTCGTAATACTTGTCGAGCGAGCTTGTAAAGTCGAAGAGCTTAGAAAAGAAAAACAAAAAGTTGATGTGGGAACTGGAGAGTTTCGTAAAAGATCTTCGGGAAAGTCTCTTCAACAGGCATCGAAGAAATTTCGAGATGATGTGGGCCGATCTAGAGGCACTTCGGGCCTTTTTAGACGAGATCGTGATCGACCCCCTGCGGGTACACGAGGCACTTCGGTCGCCAGTGTTGGGAATGAACGTCGAGATAGAACGAAATGTTGATATTGCGGTAAATGGCATTCGGGGAGTTGTAGATTCCCTGACCGCTCCTGTTACAAGTGCGGATCAGTTGACCACTTCATTAAAGATTGCCCGAGGTTGTCTGAACAGAATGTAAATCAGAGTGGGAAACCGGGTGCTACCACTGCTCGAGGTAGACCATCTAGAAATACGGGCAATGCTAGCGGTGGTCAGAGAGGATCTAGAGATGCTACGACCAGATCCGAGGCTCGTGCGCCTGCTAGAGCTTGTGCTATACGTGCCCTCGAGGATGCTTCTTCGCCTGATGTTATTACCGGTACTTTTACTCTCTTTGATACTAATGTAATTGCTTTGATTGACCCCGGTTCTACTCATTCTTACATATGTGAAACCTTAGCATCCAGTAAGACTTTACCTATTGAGTCTACTGAGTTCGTAATTCGGGTGTCAAATCCCTTGGGTCGTTACGTGCTTGTCGACAAAGTGTGTAAGAAATGTCCCCTAGTAATTCGAGGTTCCTGTTTTCCGGCGGACTTGATGCTTTTGCCGTTTGATGAATTTGATGTTATTCTTGGTTTGGATTGGCTGACCGCGCATGATGCAGTTGTGAACTGCAAAAGCAAGACTATTGATTTGAGGTGCCCTGTACAGGGAGATATCCAAGTCGTAATGCGCAAAGGTCAGTGTAGTCAATCCCTGTAACATGGGAGACTTTGACTAATAAAATGTACTAATTGGCCCAACCAAAAATTTTAGAAAAAAATATGTAGATGGGCATATGAGTCTAGTTTCAGGGAAAATTTACGGAACTTGATTCAGAGTTTCTGAACTCAAGATATGATTTTTTAAGCGACTAGTACGCAGATTGGCAGTGTCTGGGAAATTTTTTTATAAGTGGTTTAAAGTCTGTTAACACCTCGTGTTCGACTCCGGTGACGGTCTCGGGTTCGGGGAGTTACATAAACTATAAAAACCTACTAAGAGAAAAAATAAGTAAATAAATAATAATAATAAACTAAAATTAAATTACAAGAAAAATAAATGGCTAAAGTAATAAAATTTAGCGTTCCTAATATTTTGGATCCCTGGCAACAGCGCCAAAAACTTGATCGCGTGATTCATAACAAGTAATAAATATTTATAATGAAGATCAAACCTAGACTAACTATTATAACGAAGAAAAGGCAAGCGCACCTATCGAACAATAGTATAGTGATGGCAAGACCAGGATATCGTACCCAAGAGAACCAAAAGTACTAGTAATGGCTATCTTATTATTATATAGCCTAAAATTAATGGGGTTTTATTTTAATTAACTAATTAAACTAAGAACGCACAGAGAAAAGAATTGGGGAATTGCTTTTGGGAAAGTCGATTAAATGAAGACAATGCCTAAGGAAAAATCCACCTAGACTTTACTTGTTATTCTGGCTCCGAATTGGACGATTTTTTCATTCAACTTGTTTCGTAGAGACCCCTAAGTTATGTTATTATCCCGATTCAAGACTAATAACGTCTAATCCCTAGATTGAATAACCGAGACTTTTCTCTAATTAACACTCTAGGTTTGCATTAACTCGATATATGGATCCCCATATTAGGTTTCACCCTAATCCGGAAAAATCTTGTCACCCTATTTCTAGGCGTGCAATCAACTCCACCTAATTATGACAAAATTACTCCTAGACAGGGTCTATTCCTCCTTTGAATAAGAGCATCTCTTGAATCAGTATCCTGGGATATCGAAACAAGAATTAGCAACACATAATTAAGAACAACTTAAATATTTATCATACGATTCAGAAAATAATAACAAGATTCGTCTTAGGTTTCATTCCCCTTAGGTATTTAGGGGATTTAGTTCATAACTAAATAAGAAAACATCTCAGAAGAATAAAGAATACAAAACATAAAGAAAACCCAAAACTCCTGAAGGGAAATTGAAGAGAGATCTTCAGTCTTGATGATGAATACGGCTTTTGAAATGGATCAATCGGCTTCCTTGGGGTAATTCCTTACCTCCCTTCTCCGTCCCCCCTTTTCCTCCTCCTCTAGTGTGTACTTATATGCTTTGGAATACCTAGAAACCCTCAAAAGTGGCCTTTTTCGAATTGGATTTAACTTGGGCTCGGCAGAGACACGCCCGTGTGACACGGCCGTCTGACGTGATTGCCAGGCTGTGTTCGATCCGTTAAATTGCACATGGCCGTGTGGGTCAATGCCAAGCCATGTGAATCGTGAAAGCCTTGGTCGACACCCTCAAAAGACACGGGCGTGTGAGCTGCCCGTGGGCAAGGCTTAGGCCGTGTCATCTTCTCTATTTGGTCTATTTTGTCCCCTTTTTGGCTCATTTTTGGCTCCTTTTGACTCTTTGTGCTCTCCTGAGTACAAAACATGAAATTAAAGCATTAGGTGCATTGAATTCCCCAATTCTAATGAGAAATCATCTATAAAATGCATTAAAAATGGGGTAAAAATATGTATAATTTACGGTTTATCACCTAGATAAAAGGGGATACCTATGAGTTTATGATTAAAATGCTCAACTTGGATTGTTTGAAACTTTGATGTTCTTTTAGTTGAATTCTCAATATATGATTACTTGTGTTTACTTCGATACATTATTAGTGAGAATTATAAGTAGAGAATAATTTATTTTAATTGAGGATAAGCAAATGCTTAAGTATGGGGATATTTGGTAAACCATAATATATACATATTTTCACCCCATGCTTGGCATATTTTTGGAAGGATTATCATAAGATTTAATGAATTTGATGCTCCTAATCCGTTAATTTCATGTTTTATACTCAGGAGAGCTTAGGATAGCAAAAAGAACAAGAAACGGGCTAAAAACAGACAAATTGGGCCTAATTCAGTGTTTCACACGGCCTAGGTAGTTCCACACGGGTAATCCACATACCCATGTGAGGCACACGGGCAGGCCATATGCTTGTGTGTCATGACCGTGCCAACTAAGAACCAACTCAGAATATCACATGGATTGAGCACCTTCACAAGGGCGTGGCACACAGCCGTGTCCCTATCAAGCCCAAGACTAACTCTACTCGGAAAAGGCTAATTTTGAGGGTTTTGAAGCATTCCAAAGTCCATATAAACACCCTATAAGAGGATTAAAGGGGGACAGACAGAGTAGAAGGTAGGAAATACTCAAGGACAGCCATCAGAATCAGCTCAAAAGCAGGATCTACTTCAAGATTGAAGATCTCCACTCAATTTCCTTAGAAGTTCTTTGGGTTTCTTTATGTTTTGTTGTTTTTCCAATTTTGAGATGTTTTCCATTATCATGAACTAAACTCCCTAAATACCTAAGGGAGATGAAACCTAAGATGAATCTTATTACTATTTGAATTATATGATAAATACTTGTTCCTATTCTTAATTTTGAGTTTTAACCCTTGCTTTAATATTCCAGGATATTAATTCAGGTTTTTGATGTGCTTATTCAATGGAGCAAAAGTCCTTATTTAAGAGTAGATCATTCATAATTAAGCGGAGTTGCATGGAATCCTAGAGATAAGACAACATAAATCTGCAGGATTAGAGTTAAATCTAATAAGGGAATCCATTGATCGAGTTAATGCAACAATAGGGGTTTTAATTGGAAAGAGATTTTGATTAATCAACCTAGAGTCAGTTGTTTTTAGTCTCGAGAGAGATATTAACATAAATCGTGGTTTTCTACGGATTAAGTCAAGTGAATAAATCGTTTAATTTAGAAGTAATAAGTGAAGTCTAGGTGGATTCTTCCTTGGATATTGTCTCCTCCATCAGTTTTCCAAAAGTATTTTCCAAGTTTAATCTCTATCGTAATCTTAGTTAATTAGATAATTAGTCTTAGATAAAACAGTCTCTTAATTTATAGGTTAGATAATAAAAAGATAGTAATTACTAGTACTTTTAGTCCTCATAGATACGATATTTCCGATCTCACCATAACTATACTACTGTTCGATAGGTGCGCTTGCCTTAAGTCAAATTTTTAGTTAGTTTCACGATCATCATGTGATGACTCCTGATCATTTTAAATATGTTTTTCATATAGTAATGTCATCCAACCAAGCTAGAGCCGAATCCGATGAAGCTGAAAGTAATGCTTCAGCTTCAGTTTAAAGAGTTGCGTCTGCATCCGTCTGGTAGTGAAAGGCCCATGTCTGAAGGCCGAAGTAAGGAGGAAAAACAAGCCTTCTTTCAAATGATGAATGAATGGTTTACCTAGTACTTGAGAACAAACCCTGCTGTACAATGACCTCCCCCACCTACTCCTCAACCGGTTCTTAAGGTACCACAGGGTGCCAAACTTGTTAGAATTGGTATGCCTCCGATAGATAAAATTGGCAAGCATGGGGCGGAAGAATTTAGAACTACCACGGATGATAATCCAGAAAGTGCTGAGTTTTGGCTAGAAAATACTATTTAGGTTTTTGAAGAACTATCCTGCACACCTGCTGAATGTTTGAAATGTGCAGTATCTCTACTGAAGGATACAACTTATCATTGGTGGAATACCATAACTTCAGTTGTACTGAGAGAAAATGTTACATGGGAAATCTTCCAGGTTGAATTCAGGAAGAAGTATGTTAGTTAGAGGTTCATGGACCAGAAAAAGAAAGAATTTCTAGAGTTTAAATAAGGAAACGTGACTGTATCTGAATATGAACTGGAATTTGTTCGGTTGAGAAAGTATGCTAAGGAATGGGTTCTAACCATACCTGAAATGTGTAAACGCTTTGAAGAGGGTTTAAATGAAGACATTAAATTGTTGATTGGAATTCTCGAGATAAAAGAATTTACAATGTTAGTTGATCGAGCCCACAAAGTTGAGAAATTAAGTAAAGATAAAAGACAAGCTGAAATAGAGGCTCAGTTTTTTGGAAAAAGAACTATGAGTAAGTCACAATGATTTACTTCTAAGAAGTTAAAGAAGTATTAAGATCGAGTTACCACCTCTACGGGATATTCTGGAAGAGAGCGGGGCTCTCAACGTTCTAACCCAAGGTCTTCATCTCCATCTGTGACCAGTGTGGGTAGTGTTGGTAACCCCAAACCAAAATGTAAACATTGTAACAAATTTCATCATGTGGAATGTCAGTCTAGAACTGGAGCTGGTTTTAGATGTGGATCACTTGAGCATTTTCTCAGAGATTGTCTAGAAAGAGTTGAAAAGGAGATAGAAGTAGCTCCAAAGCTGATTAATCCTGTCTCGAGGGGCAAACCACCCCGCCATCTTGGTAATGTTAGTGGTAGTTGAGGTACTACCAATGATATAGCAATTAGATCTGAGGCACAAGCACCTGCAATAACATATGCTATTTGTGCCAGAGAGGATGCCTCTGTACCAGACGTCATTACTGGTACATTTTCTCTACTTGATACTGATATTAATGCATTGATTGATCCTGGTTCCACACATTCATATATATGCACGAACTTAGTGTCTGTTAAAAATTTACCTGTTGAATTCACTGAAATTATGGTAAAGTTTCAAACCCCCTAGGCCAGTATGTTCTGGTGGATAAAGTTTGTAAAAATTGTCCGTTGTTGGTAAAAGGTTGGTGCTTTTCTGCTGACTTGATATTATTTCCATTTGATGAGTTTCATGTGATCTTGGGAATGGATTGGTTAACTTGATATGATGCAGTGGTAACTTGTAAACAGAAACATATTGTATTGAAATGCTAGAATAGTGAATTGCTTCGTGTTGAATCTGATAAACTAGATGGACTACCTAATGTGATTTCAGCAATGTTAGTACCAAAATATGTCAGAAAAGGTTATGACGCTTATCTCGCATTTGTGGTGGATACTAAAGTATCTGAGTCAAAGATTCAATCAATGCCAGTAGTATGTGAATTTCCTGATGTATTCCTAGAATAATTACCTGGTTTACCATCGGAAAGAGAGGTGAAATTTTCTATAGATCTTGTTCCAGGTATAACCCCTATATCTATAGCACCTTACAAAATGGCTCCTACTGAATTGAAAAAGCTGAAAGTGCAGTTGCAAGAGTTGATTGATAGAGGTTTTGCTCGACCTAGTTTCTCACCTTGTGGTGCGTCGGTTTTATTCGTAAAGAAGAAGGATGGATCGCTGAGGTTGTGCATTGATTATAGACAGCTCAACAAAGTTACAATAAAGAAGAAGTATCCATTGCCTCGAATCGATGACTTGTTTGACCAGTTAAAGTGTGCTACTGTATTTTCAAAGATTGATCTCTATTCTGGTTACTATCAACTACGGGTAAAAGAATCAGATGTACCAAAGACAGCTTTTAGAACTAGGTATGGACACTATGAGTTTCTTGTGATGCCATTCGACTTGAAAAATGCACCTGCAGTGTTTATGGATCTAATGAACAGAATTTTCAGATTGCTTTTAGACAGGTTTGTGGTGGTATTTATAGATGATATTTTGGTTTATTCCTGAAATGAAAATGAACATGCTGAGCACTTGAGAATAGTGTTGCAAACTCTGTGAGAGAAACAATTGTATGCCAAAATCAAAAAATGTGAATTTTAGCTATGGGAAGTAAGTTTTCTTGGGCATATAGTATCTGTTGAAGGTATTAGAGTAGACCCGAATAAAATTTCAGCCATTATTAATTGGAAGACACCAAAGAATATGTCTGAAGTCTGAATTTTTTTGGGACTAGCTGGTTATTATCAGAGATTTGTAAAAAGTTTATGTGAAATTTGAATGGATTGAGAAATGCCAGCAGGGCTTTGACAAATTAAAGGCTTTATTGACAGAAGCATCTGTGTTAGTCCAGCCTGAATCGGGTAAGGAATTTACAGTTTATAGTGATGCATCATTGAATGGTTTAGGTTGTGTTTTGATGCAAGATGGTAAGGTAGTAGCCTATGCTTCATGACAGCTAAAGCCACATGAAAAGAACTACCCGACACAAGATCTTGAATTGCCAGCCATAGCATTTGCATTGAAAATCTGGTGGCGTTACTTGTTTGGTGAAAAATGTCAAATATTCACTGACCATAAAAGTCTGAAATACTAGATGTCATAGAAAGATTTGAATTTGAGACAGCATAGATGGCTTGAGTTATTAAAATATTATGATCTTGTTATTGACTATCATCCAGGAAAAGCCAATGTGGTTTCTGATGCTTTGAGCAGAAAATCTCTATTTTCCTTGTGAGCTATGAATACTTAATTGTCATTATCTGATGATGGTTCAACCATAGCTGAGTTAAAAGCTAGACCAATGTTTTTGCAACAAATCTCTGAAGCTCAGAAAAATGATAGTAAGTTGCAAGGAAGACGGCTACATAGCGAATCGATTCCTGACTTAGAATTTTGGATCGGGGTTGATGGTTGTTTGTTATTTAGTGTAACACCCCGAACCCGAAACCGACACCGGAGTCGAACACGAGGTGTTAACTGACTTTAACCCCTTATAAAATTTATTTTCCAGACGCTGCCCAATCTGTGTACTAGTCGTTTTAAAAATCATATCTTGAGTTCCGTAACTCGAAAATCAGTTTTGTAATTTTTCCCAGAAACTAGACTCACGTGCCCATCTATGTATTTTTTTCTAGAATTTTTGGTCGGGCCAATTAGTACAGTTTATTAGTCAAAGTCTCCCATGTTGCAGGGGTCGACTACACTGACCTTTGCCCATTACGACTTGAATATCTCCCTGCACGGGGCTTCAATACTGATGCCGTTTGTTTCTATGAAAACTAGGCTCAGAGAGGAATCTATACATATATGATAAGACCCCTAATTATCTCTGGTTAATTTATAATGAATTTCCAAAGTCGGAGCAGGGAATCCAGAAACTGTTCTGGCCCTGTCCCACAAAAATCTGATTATCTCTTAATATACTGCCCATATGATCTTTTCGTTACTTCCTCATGAAAACAGACTCATCGAGCTTCGATTACATAATTTATTCATCAATTAATTCCACTCCTACTATTTTTAGTGATTTTTCAATCTCATGACACTGCTGCTGCCAGCATCTGTTACGAAAGTAACTAGGTCCATTTCATGCCTACCCTTGATCCAACTCAATCGAACATTCGTGCCATTTTCGCATGGCTTAAAGTTTACATGCCAAAGTTCAAACACAACGTAATAGCTTATACATGCCAAAATGTTCTTCTAAGCCAACTAAGAAGAAAGTACCAAAACTTGCTATCCGGTGTGATGACTTCGATGACGACCTGACCCCGCAAAAATAGATGAGTCCAAGCAACCTATAATGGGTGACAAGGAAACACCGAGTGAGTTTATAACTCAGTAAGTCATAAGCAATGTACTACCATCCATCAATAACATTATCACAAGAGGAAACAAAATGGAACGAGACAATTTACTCCATCCATACCGAACCATACCATAGTTCCTCCCACCTATCGATTCAATTTCATATCAATTCATGCATTCACATTCCATATACTCATCAATAGGACATTGAAGCATTTTCATAAATCAATTTATTTTCGTTACAATCAAACGACTAAACGGCCTTTCACCCATCCTACGATAAATTTTATGTACGTGACTTCAAGTATATTTGTCACATAGGTTCAAACTTACCGGGCTCAACACCAAGTATAAGCATAGCACCTATTAGCCATGTACTCAGGACACTTACCCGATCCGCTGTCCGCGATCGACTCAATGGTGTCGCACACATAGTGTCCATAATGATTCACGAATGTATATTGAGTCCGCACACTCAGTGCTACATAATCAACTCGCACACTTAGTGCTACGTAATCAAATCGCACACTTAGTGCTACATAGTCAAACTCGCACACTTAGTGCCGCATGGTCAATTCGCACACTTAGTGCATCACATTCGTTTCGCACACTTAGTGCAACATAGTCAAATCGCACACTTAGTGCTGTACAATTTAATCCCGCGCACTTAGCGCCAATCTCATGGTCATAAATGGTTATACCCGCACGTTTAGTGCCGAGATCAACAACTCAGTACATCTTACCTCTTTTCTTTTCATTCAACAATTTCATCATCACATACGTACATGCATATATATATATATGTATATTTATTCATTCCATTCAGCATCAATACATAAACATTATGACCATTTGAAATAATACCAACTACATGCTTAACGACTTACCTCGTGTTGGGTAAGACGGTTCCAACTCGGCTACTCGATGACCTTTTCTTTGCCTTTGCTCGATTCACCTCCTTTAACTCCTTGAGCTAAATCAATAATTTAACTAGTTTAACCACTACGATTATCACCAAATAAATCACATTCAATTAACACTACCCATTTACATATACATCAACTATCAAATTCTCACTCCTTAGCTAATGCCGAATGCTTATATAAGCCCTAAGTCATATTTACACATTTATCAACTTTCCAATTCAACTTAATACCAAAAATTAATGACATTTAAATAGCCAACTCAATTTCATCCTTAATATTTCTTATAACAAAATTTATCAAAATTCAATAAGAAATACATTAAATTCCATGACCGAATTTGCATTTCACCATAATAGCCACTTGCCCTAAAACAATTAAGCCACAATCATTTACTTTACCTAGCTTAGACTTAGATTAATAATTATCTAAATTATTTAAACATTCAACACAAACTCTTCTTTAATTAAGCACATATTCGGCAAGGAAAAATGGTAATTTAGCAAACCTTAGTTTAACATATAATTTGTTTATAACACATTTTAAGCCTTCTTTTCATGCCGTCAACTCAAAACACATACATTACTCAAATATAACCAAGTTCATATTCGGCAATAGCATCCAACATGATAGCCGATTCTTTCTACTTAGCATCTAATGCATACATATGATCATTTGTTTGGCTCAAACGCCCATCCACCATGATTCGTCCAAATTAATATGAAACAACAGCCATATTCTTTATTGACTACTATGGCCGAAAGCTTTATTCATTCCCAAAATCAAATTTTAACATAAACTTTTTACCTTAGTTTAAGCCTAGGATGACCGAGTGGTGTTTCTCCCCTATTCTTCCTTCACATTCGGCTTAGAAGAAACAAAGATGAACACTTAGTTTTCTTCACCCATCCCCCCCCTTCTCAAGCTTCAAGTGACCGAATGTTTTTGCCCCAATTCTTTCTTTCAATCCGGCCAAGAAGAACCAAAAAAAACACAACTTGTTTTTCCTTCTTCCTTAGAACATTCGGCCAAGGGGAAATGAAGAAAGATGGACACTTTTTTTTTTGTTTTTCCTTCTTACTTTCACGGCAATGGGGAGGGGAAGAAACAATTACACACATCCTTTCCTTTTTCCATTTCTTTATTTCCCCATACTTCTTATTATATTTTATCCTACATACCTCACTAGGCCAACATGTTCCCAACATGTTTCCACCCATAGCATGGCCGGCCACTACTTATTAGGAGGGGGAATTTGACATGCAAGTCCCCCCTTTTTTCCCACATGCACTAATAGGTCCTTACGCATTGACCTATCACATTTTAAAATTTTCTCACATAAGTCCTATTGACTTAATTCACATGCAATCGACTAAATCGAAGCTTGAAATTTTCACACATTCATAGTTACATATTCTAGACAATAAATATCACATTCAAACATTTCGGTGACTCGGTTTAACGGTCCCGAAACCACTTCCCGACTAGGGTCAATTTTGGGCTGTCACAACTCTCCCCCACTTAAGAAATTTTCGTCCTCGAAAATTTTACCGGTAAATAGGTTTGGATATCGTTCTTTCATCGAGCTCTCGGGTTCCCAGGTTGCTTCCTTGATCCCGTGTTTGGGCCACAACACCTTAACCAACGGAACCCTTTTATTTCGTAACTCTTTCACTTCACGAGCTAGGATACGAATCGGTTCTTCTTCATAGCTCAAGTCAGATTGAATTTCAACTTCTGAGGGATTAATCACATGTGATGGATCGGATCTATAACGTCGAAGCATTGAAACATGAAAGACATCGTGAATCTTTTCAAGTTCATGGGGTAAAATCAATCGATACGCAACTGGACCGACTCGTTCGGATATTTCGTATGGCCCAATGAATCTCGGACTCAACTTGCCCTTTCGGCCAAATCTGAGTACCTTTTTCCAAGGCGAAACTTTAAGAAACACTTTATCTCCCGCCTGATATTCAATGTCTTTTCGTTTCAAATCCGCATACGATTTCTGACGATCCGTGGCTGCCTTTAGACTTTCGCGGATCACCTTTACTTTTTGTTCGGCATCTTTAATCAAATCAACTCCGAAAATTTTACTTTCACCAAGCTCGGTCCAAAACAATGGCGTACGGCATTTACGACCGTACAAAGCCTCATAAGGTGCCATCTTAATACTTGATTGAAAACTATTGTTGTAAGCGAATTCAATCAAAGGTACATACCGTTCCCATGAACCACTAAACTCAAGGATGCAGCATCTCAGCATATCCTCGAGTATCTGAATTATCCGCTCGGATTGTCCATCAGTTTGGGGGTGAAAAGCGGTGCTAAAATACAGCTTGGTACCCAAAGCTTCTTGCAATTTCTTCCAAAATCGTGAGGTGAATCTCGGATCTCTATCCGACACGATAGAAATAGGTACTCCATGTAATCTCACAATCTGAGAGACATACAATTCGGCTAGTTTATCCAATGAAAGATCCGTACGCACGGGGATAAAGTGAGCCGACTTAGTCAGCCTATCAACAACAACCCAAATCGCATCCTTCTTACTTGCGGACAATGGCAGTCCGGACACAAAGTCCATTGTGACTCGGTCCCATTTCCACTCGGGTATCATGATCGGCTGAAGTAACCCTGAAGGCACTTGATGTTCCGCTTTCACTTGTTGACATATTAAACATCTCGAAACAAAGTCGGAGATGTCTCGTTTCATACCACGCCACCAAAACCGACGTTTTAAGTCGTTGTACATTTTCGTTCTCCCGGGGTGAATTGACATTCGGCTACAATGGGCTTCGTTCAGAATCATCGGAATGAGTTCCGAATTCCTTGGAACACACAAACAACTTCTAAACCTCAAACAACCATCATCATCAATCTGAAACTCCGATTCCTTGTTCGGAACACACTCAGCTCGTTTTGCAACCAATTCATCATCGACCTTCTGAGCTTCACGAATTTGATGAGTCAATAATGGTTTGGCTTTTAATTCAGCTACTAACACATTGTCAGGTAGAACAGACAAGTGTACATTCATCGCTCGCAAAGCAAACAGTGATTTTCGGCTTAAGGCATCCGCAACCACATTAGCCTTTCCCGGGTGGTAATCAATGACAAGCTCGTAATCTTTCAACAACTCAAGCCAACGTCTTTGTCGCAGATTCAAGTCTCGTTGAGTCATCAAATATTTGAGACTTTTGTGATCCGAAAACACATGGCACTTCTCACCAAACAAATAATGACGCCATATTTTCAATGCAAACACAATGGCGGCTAGTTCGAGATCATGGGTCGGATAATTTCTCTCGTGTGGCTTCAATTGTCTCGACGCATAGGCCACAACTCGACCTTCTTGCATCAATACGCAACCCAACCCAAGTAGGGATGCGTCACTATACATGACAAACTTTTTACCCGATTCGGGTTGCACCAAAATTGGAGCTTCAGTCAAATGAGTTTTCAGTTGATCGAAGCTTTTCTGACATTTCTCCGTCCATTCGAACTTAACATCCTGCTGAAGTAGCTTCGTCATTGGTGTGGCTATCATCGAGAAACCTTTGACAAATCGTCGGTAATAACCGGCGAGCCCTAGAAAGCTCCGGACTTCGGTAACATTTCTCGGAGGCTTCCAGTTAAGCATGGCTGAAATTTTGCTCGGGTCAACTCGAATACCCGATGCGGATACCACATGACCCAAGAAGCTAACCTCTCTTAACCAGAACTCACACTTACTGAACTTAGCATATAACTGCTTATCCCGCAAAATTTGCAACACTAGCCTCAGATGCTCAGCATGTTCGGTCTCATCTCTTGAATAGACCAAGATGTCATCAATAAACACAACTACGAACCGATCCAAATACGGCCTGAAGATCCGATTCATCAAATCCATAAACACCGCAGGGGCATTAGTGAGCCCAAACGGCATCACTAAGAACTCGTAGTGACCGTACCTCGTTCTGAAAGCAGTTTTGGGTACGTCCGAATCTCGAATCCGCAACTGATAATAACCCGATCTCAAATCTATCTTTGAAAACACCGATGCTCCCTTTAATTGATCGAACAGATCATCAATACGCGGTAACGGATACTTATTCTTTATCGTCACTTTATTCAGTTGACGATAGTCAATGCACAACCTCATGGTTCCGTCCTTCTTTTTCACGAACAATACTGGTGCACCCCAAGGTGAGAAACTCGGTCGAGCGAAACCTCTATCCGTCAATTCTTGCAACTGAGCTTTCAACTCTTTTAACTCGGTTAGTGCCATACGATACGGAGCGATTGAAATTGGCGTAGTTCCAGGTACAAGCTCAATACCAAACTCTACCTCCCGAACAGGTGGCAAACCCGGTAACTCTTCAGGAAAAACATCCGGGTATTCACAAACCACCGGCACCGATTCGGGTTTCTTTTCTAACTCCTTGTCATCAAGTACATACGCGAGGTATGCTTCGCACCCTTTCCTTACATATTTCTGGGCCAACATTGCTGATATTACAGCTGGTAACCCCCTTAAGTCCGCAGACTCAACTCGGATTATTTCGTTATTTGCGCACCTCAAATCGATAGTCTTGCTTTTGCAATTCACAACCGCATCATGCGCAGTTAACCAATCCAAACCAAGAATAACATCAAACTCGTCGAACGGCAAAAGCATCAAATCGGCCGGAAAACAGGATTCTCGGATTATTAGAGGGCATCTCTTACACACTTTATCAACAAGTACGCATTGACCCAAAGGGTTTGATACTCGAATTACGAGCTCAGTAGACTCAACAGGTAGAGTCTTACTGGTTGCTAAGGTTTCGCATACATATGAATGAGTAGAACCAGGGTCAATCAATGCAATCACATTAGTATCAAAGAGAGTGAAGGTACCAGTGATGACGTCGGGGGAGGACGCCTCCTCTCGTGCGCGAATGGCATATGCTCTAGCAGGAGTACGGTTCTCGGCGCGATCGGCCGTATCAGAGGCCCCCCTCTGACTACCACCCCTGCCTCCTAAAATTCTCGGTGGTCTACCTCTAGATGTCACTCCACTAGGTCTTGCACCTTGAATCTTATTCTTCTCATCCAGCTCCGTGCAATCTCTAATGAAGTGGTCCTTCGAACCGCATCCGTAATAGGCCCTGCTAGTAGACTTGCCCCAACATTCACCTAGGTGTCGTCTTCCACATTGGGGACATTCAGGTTTCTCGTGACGATTATTGCCCACACTAGCTACCGAAGCAGCTCGGGAGCCCATCGATGGTCTTGCCCTGATGGAAATTCCCGCAGTCGCCCTCGACTTATTAATGTCCTCCCTGAACTTCTTTACAGCTGAGAACGGAGCTTTACCCGTCGATCTTTTACGATAATCTCTAGCTTCAAATTCAGCCTTCCTCTTCTCCTTTCCAAGTTCTTCCGCCTTGCAGGCTCGTTCGACTAGTGTTACGAATTCTTTTATTTCCAAAATACCCATTAGTAGCTTTAAATCTTCATTCAATCCTTCCTCGAACCTTTTGCACATAGCAACCTCATCAGCTACACACTCCCGGGCATACCTATTGAGTCTTACGAATTCATGTTCGTATTCAGATACAGTCATACGGCCTTGCTTGAGTTCCAAGAACTCCTTACGCTTCTGATCAATGAACCGTTGGCTAATAAATTTCTTTCGGAATTCCGTTTGAAAGAAGTCCCAAGTTACTCGCTCGTTCGGGACTATGGAAATCAAGGTCCTCCACCAATAGTAGGCTGAGTCTCGCAACAGAGATACAGCACATTTTAGACATTCGTCAGGTGTGCATGACAATTCATCGAACACCCGAATGGTGTTATCAAGCCAGAACTCGGCCCTTTCGGCATCATCAGTTACTATGGCCTTGAACTCCTCGGCCCCATGCTTCCTAATCAAGTCTACAGGTGGCTTACTCAGCCTCACAGGATCAGCGACTGATGGCATTACAGGCTCTTGGGGTGGATTATTCAAATTTGGGAATTGTTGGACAGCCGGGTTGGTTCGGGCATATTGCGCGACCCACTCATTCATCATGGTAAAGAAGGCTTGTTTAGCCCCCTCACCTTGATTATTCGCAGATGACTGAGGTTCAACAGGCGGCGTCCCTTGTGCAGGAGCAGCCGCTACGCTCTCAACGTCATCCGCTAGGGTTCTTTCCTCACCGGGGTCCATTTACTAATCAAAACAAAAACATCTCAACCGTCAGAAGTCATCACACATTTAAACATTAACATTCGGCATGTATAGCTAGACTCATACGCGCTATGGTAGTCCTAGAACCGACTAAACCATAGCTCTGATACCAATCAAATGTAACACCCCGAACCCGAAACCGACACCGGAGTCGAACATGAGGTGTTAACTGACTTTAACCCCTTATAAAATTTATTTTCCAGACACTGCCCAATCTGTGTACTAGTCGTTTTAAAATCATATCTTGAGTTTCGTAACTCGAAAATCAGTTTTGTAATTTTTCCCAGAAACTAGACTCATGTGCCCATCTATGTATTTTTTTCTAGAATTTTGGTCGGGCCAATTAGTACAGTTTATTAGTCAAAGTCTCCCATGTTGCAGGGGTCGACTACACTGACCTTTGCCCATTACGACTTGAATATCTCCCTGCACGGGGCTTCAATACTGATGTAGTTTGTTTCTATGAAAACTAGGCTCAGAGAGGAATCTATACATATATGGTACGACCCCTAATTATCTCTGGTTAATTTATAATGAATTTCCAAAGTCGGAGCAGGGAATCCAGAAACCGTTCTGGCCCTGTCCCACAAAAATCTGATTATCTCTTAATATACTGCCATATGATCTTTTCGTTACTTCCTCATGAAAACAGACTCATCGAGCTTCGATTACATAATTTATTCATCAATTAATTCACTCCTACTATTTTTAGTATTTTTCAATCTATACACTGCTGCCAGCATCTGTTACGAAAGTAATAGTCCATTTCATGCCTACCTTATCCAACTCAATCGAACATTCGTGCCATTTCGCATGCTTAAAGTTTACATGCCAAAGTTCAACACAACGTAATAGCTTATACATGCCAAAATGTTCTTCTAAGCCAACTAAGAAGAAAGTACCAAAACTTGCTATCTGGTGTGATGACTTCGATGACGACCTGACCCCGCAAAAATAGATGAGTCCAAGCAACCTATAATGGGTGACAAGGAAACACCGAGTGAGTTTATAACTCAGTAAGTCATAAGCAATGTACTACCATCCATCAATAACATTATCACAAGAGGAAACAAAATGGAACGAGACAATTTACTCCATCCATACCGAACCATACCATAGTTCCTCCCACCTATCGATTCAATTTCATATCAATTCATGCATTCACATTCCATATACTCATCAATAGGACATTGAAGCATTTCATAAATCAATTTATTTCGTTACAATCAAACGACTAAACGGCCTTTCACCCATCCTACGATAAATTTTATGTACGTGACTTCAAGTATATTTGTCACATAGGTTCAAACTTACCGGGCTCAACACCAAGTATAAGCATAGCACCTATTAGCCATGTACTCAGGACACTTACCCGATCCGCTGTCCACGATCGACTCAATGGTGTCGCACACATAGTGTCCATAATGATTCACGAATATATATTGAGTCCGCACACTCAGTGCTACATAATCAACTCGCACACTTAGTGCTACGTAATCAAATCGCACACTTAGTGCTACATAGTCAAACTCGCACACTTAGTGCCGCATGGTCAATTCGCACACTAGTGCATCAATTCGTTTCGCACACTTAGTGCAACATAGTCAAATCGCACACTTAGTGCTGTACAATTAATCCCGCGCACTTAGCGCCAATCTCATGGTCATAAATGGTTATACCCGCACGTTAGTGCCGAGATCAACAACTCAGTACATCTTACCTCTTTCTTTTCATTCAACAATTTCATCATCACATACGTACATGCATATATATATATGTAATTATTCATTCCATTCAGCATCAATACATAAACATTATGACCATTTGAAATAATACCAACTACATGCTTAACGACTTACCTCGTGTTGGGTAAGACGGTTCCAACTCGGCTACTCGATGACCTTTTCTTTGCCTTTGCTCGATTCACCTCCTTTAACTCCTTGAGCTAAATCAATAATTTAACTAGTTTAACCACTACGATTATCACCAAATAAATCACATTCAATTAACACTACCCATTTACATATACATCAACTATCAAATTCTCACTCCTTAGCTAATGCCGAATGCTTATATAAGCCCTAAGTCATATTTACACATTTATCAACTTTCCAATTCAACTTAATACCAAAAATTAATGCATTTAAATAGCCAACTCAATTTCATCCTTAATATTTCTTATAACAAAATTTATCAAAATTCAATAAGAAATACATTAAATTCCATGACCGAATTTGCATTTCACCATAATAGCCACTTGCCCTAAACAATTAAGCCACAATCATTACTTTACCTAGCTTAGACTTAGATTAATAATTATCTAAATTATTAAACATTCAACACAAACTCTTCTTTAATTAAGCACATATTCGGCAAGGAAAAATGGTAATTTAGCAAACCTTAGTTTAACATATAATTTGTTTATAACACATTTAAGCCTTCTTTTCATGCCTCAACTCAAAACACATACATTACTCAAATATAACCAAGTTCATATTCGCAATAGCATCCAACATGATAGCCGATTCTTTCTACTTAGCATCTAATGCATACATATGATCATTTGTTTGGCTCAAACGCCCATCCACCATGATTCGTCCAAATTAATATGAAACAACAGCCATATTCTTTATTGACTACTATGGCCGAAAGCTTTATTCATTCCCAAAATCAATTTTAACATAAACTTTTTACCTTAGTTTAAGCCTAGGATGACCGAGTGGTGTTTCTCCCCTATTCTTCCTTCACATTCGGCTTAGAAGAAACAAAGATGAACACTAGTTTCTTCACCCATCCCCCCTTCTCAAGCTTCAAGTGACGAATGTTTTGCCCCAATTCTTTCTTTCAATCCGGCCAAGAAGAACCAAAAAAAACACAACTTGTTTTTCTTTCTTCCTTAGAACATTCGGCCAAGGGGAAATGAAGAAAGATGGACACTTTTTTTTTTTTTTTCCTTCTTACTTTCACGGCAATGGGAGGGGAAGAAACAATTACACACATCCTTTCCTTTTCCATTTCTTTATTCCCCATACTTCTTATTATATTTATCCTACATACCTCACTAGGCCAACATGTTCCCAACATGTTTCCACCCATAGCATGGCCGCCACTACTTATTAGGAGGGGGAATTTGACATGCAAGTCCCCCCTTTTTTCCCACATGCACTAATAGGTCCTTACGCATTGACCTATCACATTTTAAATTTTCTCACATAAGTCCTATTGACTTAATTCACATGCAATCGACTAATCGAAGCTTGAAATTTCCACATTCATAGTTACATATTCTAGACAATAAATTCACATTCAACATTTCGGTGACTCGGTTAACGTCCCGAACCACTTCGACTAGGTCAATTTGGCTGTCAATAAGCACATAGGTACGAATAAGGAAGGGGTGAAGAACCAGTACAAAACCCAAATTCTAGAGCCTGAGCAGCAATAACAATTTAGTGACAAACCCAAAT